>NC_142088.1:7025737-7177131 GCF_054644295.1 Miniopterus natalensis | reverse complement strand
TTTTGACTGTAGTAACTACTTAAGAAATTAGACCTTCTTTTATTAGAAAACCTATACTAAGTGAAACCAATATCCACTGTCGTAGATATTTTTTATTCCTTTAGGCCATCATGGGCCTATCATCTTTCCTATGCCCAAGATACATGCCTATCATATAGAAAGAAGAGTCTACCTCTCAATGTAGAATTGGCGAATGCCAGCCTCCCCTGAAGCTAGGGCATTAATGCCCGACCTAGTCTTCTCCAATCAGACGCACCTTCCCAGAACTTTCAATCTTGAGATGGGAATGCAAGAAAACAGAGTCCACATAGAATCGGTTATGGTGAGGGGTGGTGGTGGGAAGTAGAATTAGAACTTGCATCCAGGTGGCTGGGCACAAGTGCCCAGCAATTATGTTGATGCTACCAGCCACTTTGGCTGTGGCCTGTCATGACAGTTTGTAAATAGCTACAGGGCTCAATCAAGGTACTGTCCCTGGCTGCATTCCCTAAACCACTTCTTTGATCCTTTTGGAGACTCTATGAGCTGCCATCTATTGCCTAACAAAGTTTACTACTTACATTAGTTTAGTTCTGTTGCTTGAAATTAATTACACCCATCAATGCACCCACCACTGGTCTAAGTGACAGTTTTTCCGGGGGACATATTTGACAATTTAAACAGGTGCAGTTTCTGAAGTTAGGTATACTTCAAAGGACTGTGGGTATTTTCTCCGGCAAGAAAATGCATGTGTCCTGAGGCACTCCAGCAGAAAGAAATACGCATACCACAAAGCAACCAAGTCTTTTCATCTCACACATCTTCTGCAGATGTTTAATGGAACTTCCATTCATTCCTTTTGCAACATTTCCTGAAAAACATGTTATTTCAATGGGGAAAACTTTAGGCATGAAATGATTGGAATGACTGCAGGATTTTATGACATCTTGAAAACCTCACAGAAACTAAGAGTATTTTGAAGTTAGCAGTAACATTCAGTCACCCTCTGGGATATCTGTTTCCTTAATCTTCTACCTCCAAAAATGTGACCTTTTTATACATGGGCATGTGTTCCTTTGATATTAGTATTTAATCAGCTTCAGGGATGTACTTCAGTTGGACATCTGGAATTTTTCTCTTGTATTTTCCAGAGTGTCTAGGCCTAGAAAAACATTACAATAATCTGGCTGTAAAGTTTAAATATTTCATGAGGGACATTAACCTTTATTTTGTTAATGAATAGTAATGTATGTTCTTTTTTCCTTAATGAATGAATTAGGAGGCTTCTGGAAATGAAACTCACTGTACATGACCCTTACTGTCCTTGATACTTTAGCCCAAACAAATCTAACCTTCCAAAAAGATCTAATCTTCCAATAAGATTAGATTTGTTTGTTTCATTGGGTTTTGTTCTGTTCTGTTTTGTGTAGAAAAGGTGAAAAAAGGAATGTAGGCTGCCAATAAGAGTAGAATAAACTTTCCTTTAAAGGTGCCACCAGAGATCCTGGGCAAGTTTCTGTCCACCTTTTGGCCGGACTCCAATATCCACGAGATCTTTCTCGTTTCAACATCCTCCACACCTATAGCTTACCTACCTTTTCCTGTTCCTCCTGGGATTTCTGACTTTGTCCTACCAGCTTCCTACTTTTTCCCTTGGCAGAGCTTTTTGATCAAATGAATCTCCCAGTGCCTGCACACTCACTCTTGTCTGGGGACCCACATTTCCCTTCAATGCTTTTTCCAAGAGGGATAGCTACATATCCACTCTTTGCTCGACACATCTTCTCATCAGCCCACTACGAGCCAGGCATTGTGCTCAGTGTTCTCTCTCCAAGGGTGACCAAAACAGACATGGTCTTCATTTTTACAGATTTTACAATACAGGGAAGGAGACAACTTTCAGAAAAATAACAAAAAACAATTACATTTTTAAAATCGGTACCTTCTATGAAGGAAAAGAACAGGGAACAGAAGAAAAGTTGGAAAGGGTGGAGTAACAGGAGCTTAATTAATACTGAGAGATTAGTAGGGCCTGTGAAATGAAGTCAAATTTAAGCTAAAATCTGAACGAGGAGAAAGAGCTGGACATGTTGTTGCGAAGGTCTGTGCAGGGCCAAGAGTGTGATGCTCGGGAATAAAGTAAGGCCAGTGGCTACAGCACCCAAAGAAAGGGTAGTCTAAATGGGAGTTTTAGTGTCAAACGGGGAACACACCACTTGGGGCCTGGCAGACCAAAGTTAAGAGTATAAAATAATGCAACGTATAATAAGAGGCTACAGCAAAAGAATTTGAGCAGTGATATTATCTAATTAATATTTAGATTATTTATAATGTGGAAAATGTATCTTGAGAAAAGTTGGCTTATCCATGAACTTAAAATTTGGTGAGTATTATGCAAAACTCTACCCTCTGGGAGGATTTCTCTTCCTCCAGGTCCCCCTCAGGGCAGCCCGTGCAACAGGTTACAATGCTGGAGCCAGCATTTCATGTACAGTAATCTTACACAAAGGTCTTTTCTCTCCACGGACACTGTCTCAGATAGGTAAGGCCATTGCTATGATAAACAACTTCCAATTCTCGCTAGTTTAACGTAATAATTTTTTTTAAATTTATTGATTTTAGAGAAAGAGGCGGGGGAGGGAGAGAGAGAAACATCAATTTGTTGTTCCACTTATTTATGCATTCAGTGGTTGATTCCTGTATGTGCCCTGACTGGGGCTCAAACCCGCAACACTGGTGTATCGGGACAATGTTCTATCCAACTGAGCTATGTGGCCAAGACAATAAAGATTTATTTGTATGTCCCACTGCAATGTAGGTCATTTGGAGACAGAAGGGGAAGGAGGCTCTGCTCTAACCTCCTCCAATTTCATGATTCTTCCATGTCCTCAGAGACGTCCCCATTCAGACAGACCTTAGGGAAAGGGGTTTGAGAGGGTTAGGCCCATAAACACTATATCATTTCCATTGGTCCCACTGGGCAGAACTTAGCCCTATGGTCACACCTAGCCATAGGAAAGACTGGAAAATGCAGTCTAGCGGTGTGACCAGGAAGGAGAGAATGTGAATATTGATGAGCACTAACAGCTATTTGGAAAACAGTCGGGCCCATTAGATCCAATGGGTTATAAGAAATCGGTGACAACCTTTATGCCTGTTCTTTCTCTCAGACTACTAAGTCCTGATGAAGAGTATCCCCCAGTGGTCTTGATGATAGAGTCAACAGCAATTAATAATTTCTAAGATTATACATTAATAACCCCAGCAGTCCTTGTTTATCCTAGCCCACTCATCTTCCCCACGGTCCTCAGCAGATGCTCTGAACTTCCCTTCTTTCCTTAAAACTGCCAACCCACCACCTGAGAGCTCATTCATGGAGGCACTGAACCTAGCTAGCCAGGCAAGATTAAGATCTACCATTCACGTAGAGACATCATTCATGTCCTTACTGAGAACATGGGAACTATGAAGCCAAAAGGAAAAGCTCTACTTCTCTATTTGAAACTTCATTCATCATTTCCCTCTGTCTCTGAAGGAAAAATTAAAACTCCAGCTCTCCCTTTCTACAGGATATTTCCCATCTACTTTTAAATACAAGCCATTTTACATACAAGTAAAGTTTTACAAGTAAACACATACATGGCTTTACGATGTTTCTGGCACTCTTCTCAGTGCTGTGTATCAACCTCAGGCACTCAGCTCAGTACTGTACGCGTATCCTTCACAATAACACTAGGACAAAGCAAAATTACTGTCTCTGTTTTACAGATGAAGAAACTAAGAAAAAAGTGAGCTAACTGATAGGTTCAAAACCACTCATCTTATAGAGTTGAGAATTCCTCTTATATTTAAAAATTGTCCCCAAGTTTACATTTTCTCTTATTCCCTTCCTTCTTACTTTTAGTTGTTGTTTTTTAAAATCCTCCCCTGAGGATGTTCTTATTGATTTTGGAGAGAGAGGGAGGGAGAGGGAGAGAGAGAGAAACATCAGTGTGAGAGAGAAACATCGATCGGTTGTCTCCTGTACACACCCCAACCGGGGATCAAAGCCGCAAGCCAGCGTGTGCCCTGACCGGGAACTGAACCCCCCACTTTCTGAGGACAGGATGACACTCCAACCAACTGAGCCACACCAGCCAGGGTCCTTTCCTCTCTCCTTTACAAAAGAACAAATATTCTTAAAAGGAGGGCCCACGCTCGTGCTCTCCACTCCACCTCTCTAATTCATTAACATTCTGCCATTAGTTTTTGGCCTCCACACTCCAATGAAACTGTCCCTGCTTAGGCCACTAGCAACATCCCTACGACGTCACTTAGTAAAATCCGTCCTTTCTCTCTAGCTTTCTCTTGGGTTGCTGGCACTGCTGACTGCTTCCTTCCCCCTTAAGTCTCCCTTGCTGTGGCATCTGTGGCATCTGTCGCGCCTACTCCCACCGTTTCCTTCGCTCAGGAGCTCTTGTGAGTTCCTTTTTCCACCGGCCTTCATGTCGATGCTCCTCGGCGACCGGCTACGCGCTTCTGCCCCTCACTCAAGCTTCATAAAAGATAAAGAGCATCATTATTATTTCCACACAATAAAACACTTCTATCGCCACCTTTAAACGATTGCACACTTACTTAAAACATTAGTAAGAATGATCAGAATTGGAGCATTTTTCTAGCATCTGCAATGCTGAGCGAACCATAAGGACTGAGAGACGCGCCCAGATGGCGGCCTGAATGCCCCTGGCTCCTCCTGCGGGGTCGGGGAGACGGGAAGGCAGCTGAGCAGGGGGCGAGGGGTCGGGGGGGGGGGGGGGGAGCAAACAAGCATGTTCCGAAAGAATGCATGAGCCGCCCTCACTGCAAATGCTTCTCCCGAGCAACCGCGAGTTCCCAGGCAGTCACGGCCAAGACGCCAGCGGCAGGGAGAAGCGAGCGACGTTAAACACGACAGTCCGCCCCCAGCAGTGGGGAAACGGCAGGGTCGCACCCGCACCCGCACCCGCACCCCAGGGAGGGCCATCTTAGGAAAAGAAAGGCCACCCTGGAAGCCCCTGCAGAGCATTTGGGCCCTTTAACTGCCAGTGAGCGAACACTTTCCTCACCACAGTGACTCTAACAAATGATTCCCGTGGCGCATATTTCTCCCTGGCTCTCTGGTAAGAGTCATCTCAATTTGGTTGTTGGAGACTGAGTTGGGCAAAACAAGAAAAGCAGGTATATATATATAATTGTTAAAAGAAAATTTAATATTAGCATTCCGGAAAATGGCCTGCTACGCCTTCTCATTAACCAAATAAAGACGTGTGTGTGTGTGTGTGTGTGTGTGTGTGTGTGTGTGTGTGTTTCATCTTGATTGCTTTTTTCTGAAAAAGCCATTTCCTTTTGTTCAATATTTTCTTTCCATGTTGTCCTGCTGGCAAAATCCCCCTTATTCTTTAAAACATGGTTCAAATGTCACTGACAAAAGAGTTGTCTAAATTCCGCAGCAGAGTTAACCAAATCCTTCTTTATTCATTGTCTACACCTTTATTAGCACATTTGTCATACCACTGTAATTGTTTCCAGGCTGGCCTGCCTAGTACACCATGGACCCCTGGAAGGAATGAATGGACGACTGAGAAAATGAATGGATGAGATGTGTTTCAGAAGGGGAAATTATTGCTTTTGGTTCATTTAACTCCAAAAAAAGTAGCTTTAACACTTTGGGTTTATTTTTCTAAAAGTAAAATAAATGGCGATAACAGGTGGTTTTGGTTTAACTAACCAAAAATCCACTCTTCCGAGTCCATGCATTCGTCTTTATTTCTTGTTGGCACCCATAGCTGGCTTTGGAGCGGTGACCCTTTTCCTCTAAGAAGGGGAGGTCATTCGGGCTTCTATCAAGTCCCGGCAGTGAGCTGCTTGGCGTTCTTTGCTGTTCTGCCCTAGACTCCTGTGAGCAGCGGGAGCCCTGTTCTTCCGGGGAAAAACCTTCACAGAGCACCCCTATCCTGCTCGAAATACGAGCAACCCTTCATTTGATTTCCTGGAAAATAAGGAAAGCTGCTCAATAGGCTCATCCTCCTGAGTTCAGTTAAATATGAGAAAGGAAAGGGGTGCTTGGCACTCAAAAAGCTCTTTTTTTTTTTTTTTAAGATAAAATGTATGGAAATGTTTTTAAAGACCAAACCTTTTCCTCCATTTCATAGGCAAGTTACAGAGAAGTATGGTGGTAAAGAGAATGGAGAGAGTTTTTGCTCTTCCCTAACTAAGATTTAAAAAATAGGAGGCCTTTTATATGAGGTCATTAAACTGTATACCCACTGAAGCATAATTTTCTAAAAACATGCTCTCACTCCTATTCCTTAGGATCCTAAGGCTGGCTTTCAGCATGCCCGCTCATAAGAATATCTTTTCATAGATTTCTCTCCTACTTCTTATTCCACAGGGAAAATTTAACACACAGTGTGCACTGAACAGTGACCAAATGAAGTTCTAAAAAATGACTGATTTTTTTAAGGCTTTATTTTTGTGGAAATTCAATTTTGCTGACAGATTTCCAACTTAATAGTATAGACAATGGGAAGCCAGAAGCAAGCATTGGTCCTGCTTTTCTGGTAATGGATTAAATGAAAATAAATCTAGAAATTATATATGAATATATTAATTTCTTTATTCAAAAAATATTTATTTTATTTTTACTATGTGACAGATGCCTAGTAGACACACAGGCAACAACACAGACAAAAATGGGGGGGGGGGGGATCCTGATGTGAAACTTACAATCTGCTAGAGAGAAACAAAATGATAAATTATGTGTGTGTGTGTGTGTGTGTGTGTGTGTGTGTGTGTGTGTGTGTGTGGTGTTAGATGGTGATAAATTGATAAGTGCCAAGGAGAAAAATAACATGAGAAGGGAATAAGAAGGGAGGCCAGGTTCTTTATCTTACTTTAAATATGGTCATTAAAATAATTTCTATCATAAGAATGTGCACATAAAAATATAGTTTGAAAAAAAAAAACAGTGGTGAAAAAAAGCCAGTCATCTATTTCTTTTCATTACTTGAAACCTGGGCTTTGAATGTGAATGGAGGAAACACGAGAGTCCATATTCATGAGTGTTCAAGGGCACTCATGGCTCGGAGTGAATGGGAGATTTAGCAACATTTCTCAGGCTTAACTTCAGTAGCACTGCGCCTATTGTTCAGGTCCTGACAGTGCATAGCGAGGGAAGTGTCCTTTTACACAGAACTTTCTCTTTCCTATCATAATGCCAAGTCAAAGTTATAATAGAAAGGAGGAATCCACTAGAGGGAAAATATAAATCAGGGCAATTTTCTCTCAAAATCAAAGGAAAACAATAATTTAGCTGAAACATAATTACGGATGTCTACCAGTACTGTGATGCAACCCAATGCAGTGGGCTCTCTTGCCATAAACAGTGCTAATTAAGTGGAATTTTCAAAGTTAAAGCTCTAACACTTTTCAACCTTAAAGCAACCTTTTAGGTCATGATGCCCAACTCAATATATTACAAAGAAAGAAATAGAATGCATGAGACTAAGTAAGATGCTCAAGATTATACCTATGGGGAGATGCAGGGGAAAAGCTCTTTCTAACCCCCATTTCATTTATTCATTGAATGTATTCAAATATTTATCGTGTCTGTTACATACTGAGTCCTGGGCTGAGCTGATGATACAGCTAAAAACATGGATGGCAAGTTCTCTGCTCTCATAGACGTCTCCTTCCACTAAGAGGATACAGACAATAAAAAAGGAAACAGGTAAGATGATTTCCCACATTGATATGAACAGGCTTATGCGATAGAGAGTAATGGTGGAGACCACTTTTGAAAGCACTGGAAGGGCCTGTTTGAGGATTTGACATTTGATGTGAACTGTGAATGAACGAAAGGACCCTGGCAAGTAAAGACTTAAGGTAAAGTATTCTAGGGGCACATCTTAAAAGGAAGAGAGATGGTAACTTATAGCTTCTCAAAGCAATATTTTGTATGCTTATTTTTTAATTATACAGAATAAGAGAAAGTGAACTACTTATTGCCAGGATTTCACAATTCACAGCCTTTGTGTTAGGTGGCTCTGATTCAAAATGACTCCAAAAAGAGTTTTTATAAAAGGTGGCATGGGTGGTCAAATTCCAGAAATTTGAGGCTCACCTGTCTCCTTATAATCCCTATATCAAACAGTATTTCTGGACCATATTTCTTTTAAGAGAAATGATATTCATTTAAACATAGTATCAAGATTTCCTAATAAGGAAACACAAAGAAGAGAGAGAGAGAAGCTTAAAGGTTAGCAGATCTGGAGTCTTTGGTATCCAGACATGATTTATGTTACAAACAAAAGCAGTAAGCCTGGGCCACAACACAGAAGTGGAAGCCTGATGAACTCAGAGCATTGTAACTTTCCCCAATAAATCACAATTACCAAAACACCAATGATAAATAGCTAGAATCTCAGAGTATTTAATAGCTCTCACCATTTGTTAGTTTGTTGTCCGTTTGAGTCTCCTCCAGAAATTGCTGTTTGGTAGTTCAACCCCAATGCATTAATATTTAATTGTGAACCCTTGGAAATATCAGTTATGAAATTTTAAAAGAACTAACTATTGTAAACAAGACTGGAGCGCTGGAGAAAATTATCTTGCTTGAATCTATCTTACAGCTGAGAAGAGGAAAAAGGCTCCAAGATAGCTTTAGATCAAAGAGATGTTTCACAACTGAAAGAACTTATATAAATAAAGGGATATTGTTTGTTCAATTCTCAATCAAAATGCTCAAAAAGAACAGCTTAATAAACTATTACTGTGTCAAAGGAACATAACCCAAAACAAAAGAGGCAAAAATATTAGTTAGCAATAAATCCAATCCATAATCTTTTTGCACAGACATAATTTTTTTTCTAAAATTTTCATACTTCATCCTTGCAGAATGACTGCAATAACATGTGTAAGCTGTTTCCTCCAGTATCATCATACAACAGCATCGGTCCCCAGTTTCTGAGATAAGAATTCAGGCACTGAGGTTGTAGAGAATGAAAATAAAATGAGGAAATTCCAAAATCAGGAATGAACCTAAAAATCTTTGTTTTTAACATTTCCATTTTAATTACTTAACTAGGGCATTTTTGCACCATTTAAACATTTTGGTTGACCATGACTTTAGCATTTCCTTAACATAGTAACACCTGAATATAAATCTATACCCCTACAGAATTTCCAATTCTTCCAAAAGTTGAACCCAACACTTATTTACAAGTCAATGTTACATCTCTAACTTGCACAAATCGATCTTTCAGTCCTCCTGACTGGGATTCCAGTCGCACACCATCACTCTAAAATCACCTCTGATTTCATCCCCAGCGACTGCAACAAGAGCTACAAGCAGAAGGAAGGCTTATCGTGAACCATGAATTGGTACTGTAACCTATAATTTAATGTGCAAGTGTTTCAGGCAAAAATTGCCCAGAGCAGAGCAATGTGGTACAAATGTTTCTCTTCATCACTATCCTCTCTCTCCTTTTTTCTGGTTTGTTTTGTTGAGCTTGTGGGTCGATTTGTTAGAGTTTTAAAACCAAAACATTGCCGACACCCACCAGCAAAAGCAAACGAACAAACAAAAACACATACAGGCAGGAAGAGCTCCATCACAAAGCTTCTGCCACATGAAATTTGCTTCCCATGCGAGGAGGTCGTTCATCCCGTAGGGTTGCCCCAAAGCTTTAACCATGCTGCTGAAGACAGCAAGAGAGGGCTGAAGATCCATACAGCCCCCAAGTGGGCGATTCTGACTGATTTCTTTTCTCCAAGGAAATACATCTTTAATCTAGACTCACGTCACATATTTGCTTTGATGAGTTAATGTTTCTAACTCACACATTAAACACAAATTATGGGTAATGCATATTTGAAACAACGCGTTAAAATGAAATGTTTCCTTCCATGACATGAGATGACTGCTCACCTCAATTTCTACTATTTCCAACATAGAACCCCACTGACTCTCACATGAAATCTTTTTTAAACATATGACCAATAATTTTTCCATAGGTCATATAACATTTGATAGGTATAAGTTAAAGTCTCCTTTCCACTATTTCTTTTTGTGCAGTTTTTCACGAACACCATTATCAATAACCAAGCAACCACTGCTACAAAACCTGTGGGTTCTTCCAGAAGTTCTAAGATAGACAGATATATAGAAAGCCACACACCTTTTATTTTACACAGTTGCTAGCGTACTGTATCAAGTGCTCCGCACTTCGTCTTACTCGATAGGATCACTCCATATACGTACATGAAGAGCTTATTCATTATTTTATAAGGGATCGAGGTCACCGAACCTGAGAGCTGGCTCTTGTCCTAACAAGAACCCAAAGGAAAACACTGAGTTCTCTCACATATCAAGGTCTTTCTTCCCGCTTTTATGCTGGGGTCTTACAATTTTCCTCAGCCACCGGCCAAATTTCCAGCCCCCTTGTTGTTTACTATCCCCCACCCATGGTATAAACCATAACTTTGGATCTCGGTCATTGTTTGTTCTTTTCTCTTACGGTGGCCTAAGGATCAAGCCCTTGCACCTTTGACCTATGCCTGGAGTTGACCCTCAGTAACTACAGTGTTCTCTTAAATTATATGACTTGTTAGCAATCACTGAGTTTGTGCCCCTTCTCTGTTGTAGCCCTTTCCTTGTCTTCCTAAAACAATAACCTGAAATATCAACTAAATTTGAGCATTTATCTCAGTTGTTTACCCTGCACCCATTTCCAGCTTCCTTCAGTGATTCTAGGACACATGCTAAGATACACATATATGTATCTTTATTCACGAGCCTAGAACCACCATGTTCCTCCTTTCTTTCTTTTTCCTGTAGAGGGGGTGGGAGCAGGGTGGAGAGGGTCAATGGGGGGAGAAAAAGGGACATCTGTAATACTTTCAACAATAAAGATAAATTATAAAAAGTAATGATAATAAAGTAAAACACCAACAACTGTCTCTTCCCTGATGTACTTCAACAATTCCCAGAGCCAAGGTTCTCTGCTCAACTATGAAAACGTTGAGAGGAATTTCTATGACTGCCTTCTTTCAAAACTTCTTTTTTTTACATAATTCTGCCGTAAGCTTTCAGCACCACTTAGATGTTTTCTGAGATCCTCCAAGACATAAAAAAGATGGCCAACAAACAACCATTTGTTCCAGGACCCCAGGTATACCGTCTTCCTGAAGAATTCTACCTCCCTGGTCTTTATTCCTTTAAGAAAAGGGAAAGGGTGATTTACATCCTTCCCCCCTTTTTTAACACTGCAGTACCACTTGTTAATTAACAAAGAGCTCTGCTTAGCCTTGAAGCAGCCTCAGGATATTAGCAGATGTGTTTGTGGTGTGTTTTGGTTTTTTAAGACTACACAAAAACTGCAAAAGGTCAGAAATCTCTATGGCCTCTCCACTGCTTATCTCAGCTGATGCAGCAGCTCCATCCTCCCGGTCACTGGAGATGGGAAACTGATAATTATATCAGTTTGCTACTATATCTCAATCCAGTATCAGATCAGATTGTTCAATGTCTTTGAAATCAAACCTTCTTTTCAGTCCCATAGACAGCTACCTAGCTCAAATTCTGTCTGCCTTCTCCTCTTAAAGCCATCTTCCATGTAGACCTCTGAAAAGTACACATCTGCTTTCCCCTGTGCCTTCTCTTTCTTCTCTCTAGGAAGAGGGACATTCGTTTAATGAGTCAGATCCCAAGCATGTGCCTGGGCTGCCTTTACTAATGAGCGCAGTCACCGTGGATTAGTGAGCACACCCATCAGTGTGACTCATTTTTGCTTTCTCCTTTTATGGATGAGGAATGGCAAAGTGGCCCAAAACTTCTCTCACATGGTGGAGATTGAATCACCCAGTTGTCTCACTCATCAGTTCTCTTTCATATGTATTTCAGTCCACTAATCTCAAAACTTTCTATCCTTCCTTGGGTCTATCAGGAAGGAACACAGTGCCCAGGTCAGGGTCTAGGCTGCGTAGGCCTCTAATCTGCAGGCCACATTCCAAGTTCCTCTTACTAGAGTTCTTGGAAGTTGAGAACAAAATGTCCAACTAATCACAAAATATTTTCTTGCTTTGCTTTGTGTTTGACCCCCAACATGGACATGTCCCTTGACAGTCTTATAAGAGGAGTGGCTTTAGTCTTGTTAATATTTGGATTCCAGACCACCAGTCTTGACATTCCTCAAATTCATAAAAGGCACAATCCTATAGTTTGTATCTGATCACACTGGATCCTTCTGATGCATTTCCTGCTCGTCTCCATTGAGTCCTACATTAAACTTAAATCTGTCTTGAGACCATCCAATATCTAGGACTAGATCTACCTTTACAACCCATGAATCCACCAGCCATGAACTTCCTAAGTTAATCCCTGCCATGCCTCTCTTATTTTACTTCCCCTCCCAGGAAGCTTTCCCTGAACCCTTGACCTCCAGTGCCATACTCAGTCGCCCTACACATACCCACTGAGCACCTTCTACATGGCAGCGTCTGAGCCAGGTCCCGTGGAGACTTAAGGCAAATAAGGTATTCAAGTCTATTCAAGTCTCACCACTTCTGGAAACCTTATCAGATCCTTCCAGCCATTAAAAATGTCTCCTTCCTTTTTGCTCTGGTCTTACATTACTTACGGTGCCTTGGATTATAGAAATGTGCACATATTGCCTCTTTCTTACTCAATGATAAGGCACTAGTTTTAACTTATCCCTCATTCTTTCAGTTCCTTGAAAAGATATATATTTATATATGACTTTTATAAAATTAATTATCTATTGTGACATGGGAAAGCCAAGCTTGAAGTCTAGAGTTCAAGCAAATCTGTAATAGCAACCAGCATTTTCACTCCACTTACTTTGTTACAAGCAGTTTGCTCCAAACGCCTTGCATGCATTCACTAAACTTTCCCTCACAACAGCCCATTAGGGCAGATACGATTATTATTTCCATTTATACAGATGAGGAAATAGAGACATAGAAATGTTAAATAACTCACCTCACAGTTGGTGAGTGGAAAAGCCAGGCCATCGATGCTTACAGTGACAGGATACGTAGGAACATTCTTCATCAAGGAGACTTTCTGGAAAGTTCCAGCCTGAGTATTTCCCTAGTAATTTCTTAGAAGGGTGCGGATCCAGGGTAATTCCAGATAAATCAGCCACACTACTGGAAGGCGAAACACCGCTGAAGAATAAAAAAAGAAAAAAAGAAGAGTGCATTAAAATTACTGAGCTAGAGAACAAAGAATCCTTAACTAGGAGTCACAACACTGGGTTTTCTCTGATTTTGTGACTTGTGGAGGGGGTGGGTTTTGCCTCAGTCACCCCATGATTCTCACTTTTCTTATCAGAAAATGGGAACAACAATATCTGATTTGTGGGATCTTTGGGAAGATCAAATGGGATACTACCCAAGAAAGTATTCAACATCAGATTACTGCAAACACTGAAGGATCTGTGGCTGCTGCACGCTCTCAACGTGGAGCTGCCTCTGGCTGGCAGGGTAATGGACAGGGAATTTGGTGAGGATCCCAGGGGGAAGCGCTAATGGTAAAGGTTTGGTGCAAGGCCTCAAGTCTGTGGGGATTCTGTTTTGTGACGATGAAAGGAGAGTGTGAACAGGGCCTATTTTAACTCCAGAAACTTGGAGAGGAAATGTTCTTCCTTATTTTGAGTACTGCTTGGGAACGTGTTCCAGTGACTAAAATGATTCTCAGCTAAGTTTAAAATCCAAGTCGATATTTTGTTCTTTTTTTAACTTGCAAGACCTGGAAATCAAAGGCCAGAGATGATAACGTTCTGAGCAAGAATCTTCACGGGGGACTCCGGGGTCCCCCCAGCAACCCCCTCCCGGTCCTTATATTAAAACCGGAATCCCCCTAGCTGCAGCCCCTGAGCCTCTGGCTTGCTTTAGAAAGGAACAGCTGGCCTGCAATCTCCACAGAATATCCATTCATGGATTTATTAAATCGGAATGCATATTAGCTGTGTTACGTATTCCAAAAGTAGCAGGCTTTTAGCATTACCAACAGGCATTTTTCAGTCCTGTGCAAAATATACCCCTGGGAGCTCTTAGCAGATGTTTGGTAAAATTATTGAAAGAAACGAGAAACAAGACTTTCCCTGGATTTGAGTCCATGGTGAGTAAATTGTTCAAAAACAGCCACAAGGCATCTGAAAGTCTAAAAATGAGGAAAGGCGCTCTTTTCGTGAAAATCCTCATGCAAACAAAGTCACATATCACAAGCTAAATCCCAAATGGAAATGCCACCTAACACAGGAGAATATTCCCATCACAGCAGCTGTGGCTTCTGCATGTTGAACTCCTGCTGTTAAAATGAGGATTTCACATATTCTTACCTCTAAAGAGACAAGTAGGATCAGACTTGATGTAACAACCTAAATCAGGGAGCAAAGAAAGAGCGAGAGGCAAGGGCAGGAATGACAGCAAAGCAGAAAGGGAGGGAAGCGACGGGGGACAGCGAGAAGGAAAATGAAAAGCAGTTTCCCTGTATTCTTAGGAAACATATGGAGACTCTAAAGTGTTTTACTTGCTTTTATTTATTTTCTTGATCACACTTCGTAAAGTCTGTGCTGGGAGAAATCTTGGAAGAAGTGAACCAAAAGGAGAGGGGGAGAGAACCAGACGACGAAAACAAGGTCCTTGGAGGAACGCTAAGCGCTGCAACATTGCGCCACACTCGTCACTGTGTGAGGTCCTGTTCACAGCTACCAACAGGCCCCTTTCTCATTTGGAAGACACAGGACCCAGGAGCTTGCTACTGTTGTCCTTCTGGAAGTGGACATTTTCTCCTTCCACCCAGCCGTGCTCAAATTCTTCTGTCACAAATATCCTCCTGGGTCTAAGTCAAAACTCAGCCACAGCAGTTGAGAAAGGCTCTGGGTCACAAAATTACAAGCTTTTCTTAGAGCTTCACATTATTTTGCTATTTCTGAGAAGAGAAGGGAGTTTCCAAATTATGTGTAGTGATGAATGAAGCATTGTCGTAAGTAATCATCAAGGAATAACGATAGATATCAATTCCCGTTGATACCCTACCAAGGAGGAGGCTGAGCTTTAACGCTGCGCCCATGACACATGCCTGCCGAAGACACCTAGGACTGGGACTTCGAAAACAGGACAAAGGATGGTGGGGCACGTTGGAAATGACCCTCAGCTACGTCCATCACTGCGTGGCACTGTGACACTTTCTTCCCCACCACGTGAAGGCGCTGATGTCACCAGAGACAAACATCCTTTGTAGGAGAAGACTTCCATAGTTTCTTCATAATTACAAGTCATAGTTAGTCAATGTGGAAAATTTTGAAATTACAGAAATTATAAAGAAAAAAATTAAAACTTCCCTGCTACACAAGAAAAACATAGTCCACACTTTGGTACACTATGTTCCTGGAATTTTCTTTTTTTTTTTTTCTTAAACAGCAGAAATGTGTTGTCTAATAGTTCTGGAAACTAGAAGTTCAAGATCAAGGGGTGGTTCCTCCTGGAATTTTTTATGCCCCGAAGGGTTATTCCTTTCTTACTAAATTCAGATTATTCTATAAATACGGTAATTTTCATTATAACATCATCAGCTTCTTCTATGTCATTAAATGCTGTTCAAAAATTTGAACTGATGCATACAATTTCATAGTGTAACCATGATATCATTATTTTTTGAGCATCCCTCTATTGCCAGACATTGGGTTGTTTCTAATTTTTCAACATCATAAATAAATATTCAATATGCATCCTTGTACATAAATATTTGCCTCACCTCTAATAATTTCCTTAAGATAAGTCCCTGAATATGAAATCACTAAGTCAAAGGGAAAATAAATATTTTGAGACTCTTGTCCCAGATTATCAAACTGCCCTTCTGAAAGAGCAGGACAATTTATAGTCCCACCAGCTTTAAGTGACAAGTGTCTGTTTTCTGAACCATAGGAATCACTGTTGTATTTAGCTTTGACAATTAGGAGTCGTGACATGGTACGTCATTGTTAGTTTTACGTGCATTTCCTTAACAACTAGCAAGATTGAACAGTGTGGTTTCTATTGATCAAGTATTCCCCTCTAGTGATAAAGCCAAACTATTGTGGCGTCAAATGGCCTTGGCGCTTTCTAAGTCATCACGGGGACAAATGGGAGGAAAGACGGTGTATGTGAATCCTGGATTTGGTTTGCTTCCTCTCCATGGCAACCCTTTCATTCATAATACCCAGTTTCATTCATGAAGTCTCATTAACTAAACAAAAAGAAAGATACTTAAAAATGTGGCTTCAGTAAATGATTGAAGTACTTAACGTGGATACTAAGAAAGGTGTTTATAACTTTCAAAATAGAAAAGAAATCCTAAGTTGGCTATGAATAGAGATCACCCATCTGATACGGTCAACGTTGTTTCAAGAATCTAATGTCAATATTTATATTCCACATCATGCATTTTATTATCTTGTGTGTTGGCTACAGTTAACAATTTCAATAACAAGTATGACAATAACAACAAATAATTATTAACACTCCCTGGGCAGAACAGCGCATTAGATCCTAGGCGGTTGTTTTTTTAAAAGAAATTAATGTTGCTTTAACAGAATTTTGGAGGGTAAATAGATATCCACTATAATAAAGTGATACATGTAGTGAGATTACATCTTTGAAATATCATATTCACTGACACTTTATGGACATTTATAAATATTGACTTCTGTCACCCACTGTTACTCTGTCCAATCAACCGTCTAAGCCTCTTCACTCTTTGCCTCAGAGCAGAGCTGCAGCCAAACCAAAAGCAAACGTGCTGAGGACCAGCCACCCTCTCTTCTATTTCGAAAGACTGTACACTTAAGTGAGTAGAAAGGCTGACTTCAGTCACTCTGAGGGTTTGAGAAGTGAGTTCTTCCACCGACACCCTTCCCCCAAGAACCGAAATCTCCCTGGACAAGGGGAGAAAAGGGAACTGACAGGATGTAGTGAAAAGAGAGAAGTGGGCTGAACCTCCTGATAGGGGCCGACTGGCTTCCCAAGAAGAGTCTCCAGTATGACAAACACCAAAGGTGACCCAGGCAGCAAAATAAAAATGACTTAGAGAATAGGAACGGCCCCACGGTGAGCCTGGGCACACAGGGCAAGAGGCTGCTCTACGGTTCTGCCATCCTGGCACGGCACAGCAAGCACAGTCATGTTCACGCGCTCTCACGGGGCGTGCCAAACTCAAGGGACCACGCAGACGGCCACGAGGGCACTTCCATAGTCACCCAGGGGAGCCGTAACTAGGAACAGAGAGAAATGGAGGCCTGCTGATAGACACCATCAAGGACTCGGAGGCTCTCGCTATACATCCCTCTCTGAAAGCATTTTGGCACATCTAAGGTCAGATCCTGCGGCCAACAAGCTCTGAGATGGATATGAATGAATGCAGGAGTTTATTGAGAGGAATATTCTCCCAATAGAAAACTGCAGGAAGCAGAACTGGGGCGAGGGAGAAGTTGAAGTGTGTTGTAATTACAACAGAGGCCTCAGCAGATTGAGGCAAAAAGGCCAGGTCTTGAAATCTTTCCATCATTCAGTCTTGTGGAGGGGCATAATCTCGGGGGTGGGGCAGCAGCCAGGAGCCAATTCTGCCAGAGCTTACAGAATGAGGGATTCTGCAACCTCCATAATTCTGAAAAGATAATGGCATTCCCTGTGCCCCACCCCTTCTGCTACCACAATCTCCTTATTTCTTACAGTCAGTGCACTGCATCTGGGAACAGCTTCTCCAGGTCAGGTCAGTCTTGGTCCTTGGGGAAACATGTCCGAGGAAGTTTAGTGGAAGTTCACCACTAAATACTTACTAGGGAAGTTATTTAACCTTTCTGGGCCAGTTTTTACATGTACAATCGGAGGTTATTATGGTACCCAAACCATGGGATTGTTGTGAGGATTAAAATTATAAAATTCATACAAAGTACTGAGCACTGTTCCTGGCACATAGTAATATCTAAATAAATATCAACCTTCACACATCTGCTTTGCCTCTGTAGAGTTAAAATGCAGTTTGATTTACTGAAATTCAACATACGCACTGTTTTCTACTGTATAATGCATGTGAAATTAGGTGTAGCTGGCATACACTAGACTGGGTGCAACCATGCAGAAATATGAGGCAGGGTTAATTTTAATACCATTCAATCTGTCATTGGTTACAAGTTATTACTATAATTTACAAATCAATCCATAATTATTAAGGCAGGACATTTGCTCAGCTACTCACTGATCTAACTTTGACGCTACTTGCAGTGCATTGGACCTTCCTGAATTCAGTCGTCACACATATGACTTCCCCAATATTTCTTAGTTACCTCTAAAATAAGGACCAACTGCTAACCCATTTCATGGTATATGTACCTGCACAGGTTTAGCAAGTTTCTCCATCCAGAATGACTTCTGTCACTATTTTTCCTACCATGCCAGACATTCAAAGGTTATCTGGAAAGAAAAATCTTATGAAGACAAGGGGACGGGCCCTTGCTCACCAGGGACAAGAGAAATTATTTCTGCTAGATCCTGCAGGACTGCCTGGCCACAAAGCAAGGCTGCCCTGCCCAGGCTGAGCTCCTTGCTTTTCTCTATGTCACTGGGCTAGGCTTAGCAGGGGAAACAATGAAAAGGCAGGGCATCAGCATTTCACATAATGTGACATCCTTGCTACCTGCAAGACCCAGTGGAGAAGGTTTTATGTGAGAGTTGCAGCCAGGCTCCTGGCTTGCGGAGGATAACAGAATGCGGATCATACACGGATGGGGAACATGCAGTTTGCAGAGTCACCAGCTCACCGTGGGGGACGCTTAGCACCTGGCTGAGCTGGGAGCTGGCAGGCACTCACCATAGTCTGTGCTGCAAAATCACAGGGAGGGCTGTTTATAAACCTGGAAAAGGAGGAAGCTTCATTCAAAAGAAAAGGCTGTAGAGGAAATCCAGCTGCCTGGCCTGTTATCTGTTTCCCTGCCTTCATCGTCCTGGGGACCCTGCAGTAAGTAACGCAAGAATGGCCATGACTGGGAGAAAACACTGCAGGGTGGGAGTGTTTCTTAGGAGGCAAGAGGACAGAGCCAGTTTGGGGGCCGGTGGGTGCATTCCCTCCTCAGTTACTGAATATCCTGACTTTATGGGAAAGGGATGAAATGAATACCTTAACCCCATTTTGTCTGCAGTTCTTGGACACGGCAGGCACTGCAGTGTTCAATGAAACATGACAATAAGGCAAAAGAAGGGTCTGTGCTGGATTTTCTAAAAAGCGCTAAACCAAGCGTTTATTGCGAATTCAGATGGATAATACGGAAGGCGATCCCAGCTCCAGCCCACAGGCATCAAGCGCCTTGTTGATTTCGTGTCATTTACCAAGATGACAAAGACCCTCCACACTGCAGGGTGACTTCCGCATACAGAAAAGGAGTGAAACCGCTAGGGAAATTGGTTTTAATCATTACAGTCAGTAGCACCTAACTCGAAATCCTTCCAGGGCTGGTTAAAAATGTAATCTTTGACTAAATTTTGGTTTCCAGGCTTTGGGGTGGGTTTTTTTTTTTTTTTTTGGTTTTTTGCATTACAAGGCTTAACGTACTTCTGAATTATTACCAAAAGTGACGATAATTTTAAATTAAACTATATTCACATGCACAGACATGCACACACACTCATTTGAAGCAAACAATGCCAATTAGATTTTACTCCCAGCAACATGAAAGAATGAGACGGAGTGAGAGTGAGAGTGAGAAAGAAAAAAGGAAAGAGAAGCAGAGAGGACAGCAGTTCCCGGAATTCTGTTTAAAGGCGTTTTCTTCCCAAGCCCCTTTTCTAAAGTGATAAGAATATATTTGGGAATTCTCCGGCAAGACTCCAGAGACCACTGCCGCCAGGTTTCAGCATCACACACAGAGTTACAACCTCCATTCCAGACCCAGGGCCAGCCTGAGCCCTAGGGACTGCGGTTCCTGCTCCCTACCACTATTCCAGGACCTCCTGTGGTGGAAGTTGTTGTGGGTTTGAAAGAACCAAAGCCCATGCTGTGCTGCTTTCCTCCCTCAGGGTCACCTCTAACCCAACTGGCATGGCCTACCTCAGCCTCCTCCAGATGCCTAATCCCAACCTACAATGTGGGACATTCCTGACTCCTACATTCCATGGGCTCCCTAATCCTTTAAATCCCCCACACTGCCCTTTTTCCACATTCCTTGGATTTATCAAACTTTTGTAATTCAGGATTAGTTTGCATATTTACCCTGGGTCACTCTGGGATACACAAAACTATTCTAGTTTGAACACCTTGAAGCAACTGGAGGTAGGTGACCTATAAATGCAGATACTGGGACACTATGAAGTGTACTAAATAGTTGAATTTAGGGTGCCAGACTTAGCAGAGAAAACTATAGGGTATCCAATTAAATTTGAATTTCAGAGAAACAGTATCTTTGGTATAAGTATATCCTTTGCAATATTTGGGGCATTCTTATACCAAAATGTATTTGTTGTTTACCTGACGTTCAGACTTATCTGAGCATCCTGTATTTCATCCAGCAACCTCAGCTAAATCTGGACAGGGTGAGGGGGCAGTCAAAGCTTCATCAATCAGTAATATCCCAGAAACGTACCTCCACAAGTGACAGGGAGGCCTGCCTTGAGTTTAGAAGAAAGCCTGTAGCAGGAAAGACAAAACAAGGCAGGTAGCTGCCCATCCGCTGTCCAGTGCCCACGGCCAACATCCTTAATCAGTCAAGACACCCCTTTCTGGCCTCAACCCGGCCCTGCAGGCACCCATTACAAATCAATCAGACATTGCTTGTGAGATGAAACTTTTAGCAACCCCCAGCCTAGACAGGGTTGCGAGTGTGGAAATACGCAGAATTACTCAGGCCTAGTTCCCAGGCAAGTTTCAATGGGTTTTCTGTAGTCTCGAAAAAAATAAGAAAGAAAAAGAAAATTTAAAAAGCCACGGAAGCTCCCGGTTGTCAATAGATAGCTCAGTTGAGACCCTGATAATGAATGACTCTCCAGTAGTAGCTCTGGAAACAGACAGGGATTACAGTCCATCCTGGGCCTCCTGGTAATGCACATTCTTTCTCTGGACCCAGGATGCATCATCCATATACGGTTATTTTTACATACATTCAAAGATGACTTATTGGCCACCAACTAAATGAGTTACAGTGACTAAAACGGTGTATTGACAAAATTAAATCCATGTTTTAGCAGCTCTTCCTGGTGACTAATTCGGGGTGGCACGCAGTGCCGGGGAGGCTGTTGCATAACTGGCTGAGCACAGCTGGTAGCAGGCCAGCAGCTTTCAGGAAGCGCACTTGGTGATCAGTGTGGTCCTCGCCTGGTCACGGTTTCCAAACGCCGCCTACTTACCGACTGCTGGCCTAGCCTCATTTACATCGCGCTTTGTTGTGGATTGTTCGGTTAACCCGAGTGTGCAGTGATATATGCTTCCATCAACGGTATTTGAGGGCCATAATTTCGCAATCACTAGACTTTAAGTCATGTATCTGTTGTGATTCAAAGACAAGTCATCGCTACCACTCTGCTAAGGCAAACCACAAAAATTTGCTTATACAGTGACACGTTCCCTCTTATTACTCTTTTTCCCTCTATAGAGTGGGAACAGATAGAATAAGTGGGCTGTGGGGTCTTTTTCCTTGCCAATCCACACTGCAGTCAAAAATAGTTTAGAAAGACTTTTCTACAGCAATGACTCTCAACTGTAATCAGGTGGTATTAAATAGTAATACACGGGATAACATCCTATGGTCAAATCTTTTTTATATCAAGAAAAATTCCATAGCAAGAAACATTAACTTGATGACATAAAATGTCAATCAAAAGCACATCACTAATACTTTAATTATTAAACTAGGCATTATTGACTCTTTCCAACTCTTTTCCCACAAATATTTGTCTCCCCTTCCTTTATTCTTTATTATGTTCACTGACACTTAGTTGCTAGCAATCAATAACGGCAAAAGCCAGACTTTTTAAAAAATGTATAGGAAAAATATCTTTCAATTGACCAATTGTTTTCCATTTAATTCTTCTCTGCAAACTGAAAATGTAATTCCAATATTCTATTTTAGGGTTATGCCACTTGGGTTTCTTTAGGAACACAAACTGAGTACGTCACAAACTATGAGCAAATTATGAAATCAATGGAGTAGGCATTGACACTGTATTTTTTAGGATATAATAGCTTACTTAGCACTACATGCACAAAATAGACCACATTCGCCTCCCGAAAATGTTTCTTCAGCTGCATGTGCGCAGGTGTGTACAACTCCTAGGCCACAATGTAAAATGACCTTCATGCTTTGTGGGAGGGTCTTAGTTAAAAGTTTGAAAAGCACTGCTCTAGAATAGTGTGTCTCACACTATATTGCATAAAAATTAACTGGGAAACTTGTTGCAATGCAACTTCTGATTCGGTAGATATGGAGTATGGTATTACATTTTGCATTTCCATCAAACTCCCAAGTGATTCTGATACTGCTGGCCCAAGGGATCAGGCAGTGTGAGTAGCAACAGCCTAGAGAAAGCCATGCAAGCCATGAGCAGAAGAATGGCGAGTGGAACCTGTATCCACGCAAACCCCCTGAGGATGCCTGAGTAGCAGGAGGAGCCATCAGCCACAGAGCCTGGCTGAAGTGGTGCTTTCTACCAGAGACAGAGCTGCCTGCCTTCCCTTCCAGGTTGTCTCCTCTGCTTTCCTCTTTCTCCTTGGGTTTGTGTCATCAAAAAGTGGGAAAAGATTATGGGCCATAAGTCACTGGCACGAAGTAGTTCAAAATAGGTATAGGAATCAGAGATACACAGTTGAGAACTCCAGACTAAAATCTCCCCGATATCTATTTTCCACCCTGCCATTCGTGTAATCCACTTAAGCCACAACCCTGACTGGCTCCCTCCTCCTGAAATGCTTCAGCAGCTCCTCATTGTGTGTGGATTAAGTTCCTTCTCTAGTTTTGTAGACTCAGGACACACTTGGCTTCCCTCCAGCCTTATTTTCCCCCACACGAGTTCCCAGGACCCAGTGAGCCTTTTCAGAACCTTTGTTTGTTCTTGTATGTTTGCGTGAATTCCCCATGTGGGGAACTCCTACTCAGCCTTCAAGATGCCCCTCTGCAAACCTCCCTAAGTGCTCTCCACACACGCACACACCCCAGGTTCACTGAAGCAGTGGTTTCCAATCCTGGCTGCATATTAGCAAATCAGTGTGACTTTTAAAATGTACTATGCCTGAGCTTTACTCTTAGAGATTTAATGGGATCTAAAGGGATGTGTGTGTGTGTGTGTGTCCCAGGGATGGCTCTGTCCCTTGGTAATGCAGAATTACAAGTTCCCACATTAATCATTAACAACCACCATAGTATTCATACTATATCCTGCTACTATAAATATACCTGTTACTCTAAGATTTTCTGTTGAGGTTAGTTTTGGTCAATTTTATTACAATTATATTTCTTCCATCTTAGGATATATTTTCTCTTCAAAGAATTTTCCAGCTAAACATCAATGCCCTTTTCAATGTATCATTGATTTGCCATAAACAGTGTTATATATTCCCTTTAACTACTGCCCTAAAGACATCTGGCCTTTATATATAATGCTTTCTGTGTTTTTAAAGACATCCTTGAGTGCTTGGCAATATCTGGGCCAAGTGCAAAGAGAGTCTAACAATGGTATTATTACTATTATTATAGATATTATTCAGGAATAGCTGAAGAATGATTATAAATGCAACACAGTATGATGGGCACCCAATGCATATTTTCTCTTTTGATTTCCATTTCCATTTCTACACTCTGTTAATCTGTTATTGTTAGGGAATGAGGTATCCTCCATAAAATAATGTTATAGAAAACCAAGACTTCCCCTCTTATATGTATTACATTAAGTAAAGGTTTATAAAGCTTTTTTTCAAAAGGGTGCAATATTTTAATTTTAATTATTTTACATTAAATATTTCCAAACCATAAATTCCGTTATTAAACAAGGAAGTCTAAACTTAGTCAACTATTTTCCCAATTGTGTGAGCATTATAACTATTGACTTTCATAATAAAAATGTAGTGTTCTCTTCTCTGTTGGCTTATTTTTTGTCAGTCTCTCCTTCTATTAGCTCCCCTTTTCAATGCATTTTAGTATCTAGCAACAGTCTCTCTTTCCATTAGCTCCCCTTTTTCAATGCATTTTAGTATCTAGCAAAATAACACGGTCCTTAGAATTGATAAGAAAAGAGTACAAGCCAGCAACAGGCTGTGAGTCAGAAAGTATGGGATCTAGTCTTGATAGATTTTTAACCAACTCTATGAGCTTGGACAATCCCTCTCCTCCAGCTTCACTTACCTGGTGTAACAAGCTCATGGTGACAGGATCTTGAAGGTCTCCTCCAGCTCTGGGAGCTCCAATCCTGCCCTCTGTTCCCACACTTCTAATCTTTGCACTCACACCTGAGTCTAGAAAGTACTTCCTCCAGGACACTCAACACCTTGTCCCACCTTTATTCTGTTGATCTGGTCCCAAGGGAGACAGAATCAGCGCCTCCTGGGTGCCTTCTCTGAATTTCTCAATCTAGGAATATATGCCTCTCCTGGCGACCACCATAATATCCCCACTCCTTCTTATGTGTCGTATGTGATTGTTTATCTCCCTTCACCAGACGGACACCATTCATGAGAAGGGGCTGGCGTCCATGTCCCATAGCCCCGGCGCACACAAGTGCTGGCGTATTAAATGGGATGGGGTATTGGAAAGGGGACTGAAGGAAAGAGTCCCCACTTTCAATTATTCAAGGAATCAGTAAACACAACTGACCACCATGGAACACCTTACAGCATGAATGGCACAAAAATCTGGAACACTAGCTTCCCTTTTCTATTGGGACCAAAATTGCTAGAAATACCATCTTCCAGAGAAACTTCTTGTCTGAATAAGTTACTCCCGCTACTGAAAACTTTCGTTTTGTTGTAATTTTTCCAAAAACACAGGGGCGGTTTCTACGCTGCCCTCCTCTCGTGTCTGTACCTGGATTTTTTAGGCAGGGTGCTCTGATTCATGAAGGGGTGGGAAGAGAAGGGACCTGACCTTGGGGGGTCGTTCCTAACCTCAGTATCTTCCCTAGACCTTGCCCTGGCCCGTTCCCTGAGCCTTCTCCCAGGCGAAAAGCTGTTCTCTGCTCCTTGCCCCTAAGTAAAAGGAGGGAGAAACGCCAAAATAGCTCCCTTTCATTGGCGCTCTACCAATGACTGCAGGGCAGCAGACCGATCGTTCTAGTGTTTTATGAGAATTTCTCATCTTACATTTACACCATCTGTGGATGCAGGAAAGTACTGTGGGTTCACCTGCCAAAGATAAGGTGCATCCAGGTAAGTTCATAGCATGACAGACAAGTTACTCCTAGAGTGATTTCTTTTATGTTTTGTTTTTAGGAAGAGATTATTTTTCAGGAAACTGTAGGCTGAATACTATTTATTTTTCCTTAAAGTGCTTAGAAGGTAGCTAAATGTTGAGTATTATTAGAGGCTCTTAATTCAATTAATTGACATTTTTTTAATATGCCAACTGAAATCTCCTTCTCAATAAAAGGTCAGAGATTTCCACCCTTCCTCTTTGTCTACTTGCATGCTTTCTTTTTCTTTGGATTCTTCTGAGTTCACCAACTCTAAAGTATTTTGCCTTGGGATGAGCTTAACTGCCAAGTAGAAGCTCATTGTTTTTATGTCCAGGCTACACTTAGCTGTGATGAAAATCCTATCAATCGGTTTCCCTTATTTTTCTATAAATATATATGAGCAAGAGTTTGATTTTGCAAAATTTTCAGTAAACTTAGCATAGGATTTGTCCTAAATGCCAAAAATGGCTTAGAAAAGATTCCTCAAAGACCCGCTAAATCTCTGTTGGTCACCACCACCAAGTTCTTGATTTCACAACAAAAAGAGCTAGAAGGAATAAAAATTGAAGAGATAGAAAAAGGTTATAAAAAAAATAAAACTCTTCAAAGTTTACATTTAAGACATATCAGAAGTAAAAAACATTAGAAAGACTCAGCCTCGTAGTAATTCATTTCTCAGAATAAAAAACTAAGAATTGCCTTGCATATTATCAGGTTTTTTTGCTATTGTGGTCATTTTATAAATACTGATCCCACATATATGGAGACAAGTAGCTTTCTGTATAAAATTGTGCAATTGTCCCCTCTCTCCAGAAGTTTCATTGTTTATGTATGAATGCTGATCAATATAGCCCAGAATTGTTATTAATGTCCGATTTACATATCTACCCCGGGGAACTACTTAGCCCCTTTCTTTCTGATACTCAATTGCTTATTTGTCCTTGTGTGTCACTTGGGAGAAATTCAAAAGGTATTTGGGACTTTTGCCAAATTTTCTGAATTCCTGAATTTGGACATTATAAGCCAGATAACACAGAAAACCAAAGAAGGAAGGGTATCCTCTGGGCAGGAAAACACCTGCTAATCAAAGAAAGGGAATAAAACATGTCCTCACTTCGGGGCCCTTGACTGGGTGGGGAGAAATGTGACTTGTTGGGTTGTTACAGAAAATTCCTTTGCAGAGTAACTTCAGAAGGCTTTGAATATATCTCCATCCCATGGCTCAGCCAGGATGTCAGTTTGTCCAGAGAACAGCTCTAAGGTGACCTTCCAACAAGGGGCCTAGGTCAGCGCTATTCAAGGCTTATTCCAGGGACTGGTGCTGGTCTTCACATTGTTTATTACCTATCCATAGAACATGAGAATGGAAACTGAAAGTAGAAATTCTTTAGTGAACTGACTTGCCTCAGCAGCAGATTTGTGTTTGTATGTCTTTCCTTCCTTGGAAAAAACGACTGAAACCTGGTCCTTCACCATATATAGTTTGAAAGCCCTGGTGTAGGTGTTCCTGGAGGCACTTCTAGATTGCAGCCATCAAGGCTGTCCCTGGCGATGGACATAGCTCCAGAAAAGGGCTATTCGGACACAAAGAGATGGCCACTAGGGAGCCTCCACTGTTCGAAGTTTTCTTTGCAGACCAGTCACCCATTAGGGAGGACGGTCACCACCACTACTGCCCGGCAAACATCAGGAAAAGCTGGGAATTTTTTTTTACCTTACACCTTTGTGGAAAAAAGAGAGAATAATTTCTAACTAGGAAATGGTACTGGACCTCCCCAAAGTTAGACAGCGGTTCCAGACAATTTTTAAAACTCTAACTGGTATCTGGCCCTTTGAGTTTCAGCCAGGAGGCAGCAGCACAGTAACAGATGCTTCATGTGGCAGGTTCGTCATCCAGAAGAATCATAAAGAGTATTAAGAAGACAGTGTGTTGGGATATTTATCATTTCATCACAGAAGGATGAAGTCAGACTAGAGAATTTTCACAGATCCTCACCCTCAGAGGCTCTGAGGCCTAGCGTAAGGCAAATACTTCTTGGAGATATCTCTTCAAGACCCTATTCCCTTCTTGAAGGTGTAAGAGAAAACTCACACAGCGGACATGTGTGAACTGAGAAGCATCCAAACCTCGGGACTAAGACGGGCCACGTCAGCATGATCTGCGGCTGACGACGTCTGGACTGCTTGCTGAGAACCAAGCAGTTTTCAATGCCAGTCTATCTGTATATATTATAAGACACTGTCAGAAAAACTAAGAAACATTTCCATTTGGCCTCACAGGACATTTTTCAATTTAGAATGACACTCCAAGGGACTTTAAGCACATCTTATATCCATTAAAGTCTATCTACATCAGTTTATTTTGATTTTCAAAAATAACCAGTGCTGCCCAGAGGTGAACATTTTAATGCTTGAGCATCTGAAATGATATCCTTAACATCTGAAAAGGATGCTGAATGTCATATCTGCTCAGACTCATGGTCCCTAATTGCCTGGAAATATCAAAACTAACCATGGGAGGAAATATCTAGAAGTCTGATGGGCACTGACTTTCTATTTCTTAAAGAAGAATATCAATAAATGAGCTGTAGTCTAATACATTATTTTATTCGGATGTAGACTGAGGCTTCTATGAATATGTTGCTAGGGTCTATGAGAAAAATATTATGTATACTGCAACTTCCCACCCAGATGGGACTTTAAGAGAGACCATAAAAACCATAAAGGATGGTTGCCAGAGGGCATGGGAGTTGGAACATGGGTAAAAAGATGAGAGTATAGTCAATAATATTGTGATAACTTTCCATGATGACCAATGATTACTATAACTAGTGAGGTGATCACACTGTAAGGTATAAAAACGTCAAATCACTATGTTGTACATCTGAAACTAATTGTATACCTACTATATTTAAATTTAAAAAAAAAAAAAAGTTGAAAGAAAAAAGAGATACTGCGGAACACTCTAAGATTCACCATTCCCACTGAATCCTCATTAGGGCGGTTGAATAGCACCATATGTAAATTTCTAGAAACATACCTATAATACCACCCAAAGTAATATTTCAGAACTTACTCATTTTTGATGTTTGCCCAAGAACTTAGAGGGAGCACTGATGTGTGCTCCCGCATTAGCAGTGGAGACTGGGAGGGTGGAGTTTCTACTCTATGTTCCAGGAGACTAAGGAAATCACCCCCTACCTCTCTGCTTGTCTTTGTCTCTAGACACGGCCAATGCTGACTAGAAAGAGCCACATAATGAAATGAGGGCACATTGTCCGGAATGCTACAAAGGCGCTTGGTATAGCTCCATAAACTCGACACAGTCATAAGGCCTAAAATAGCACACAAGTGGAACCACTCTCCACCAAGCGACAGAAGAGAAAATCTGAGCCTCGGATAAACAATTGACGATAAATTTTATCAATGGAGAAAGTGGTAAGACAGGTAACCAAAAGCTGTCTAGCTTTATAGCTGGGTTAATAACTTGATCAGTAAAATTTGAGCCTAGAACAGAATAAGTCCCTTTATCCCAAATTCAAAAGCTCAGTGATACACTGCAGTTCAGGGACGCTGATGAAAAGGAAGCCCCTCTGCTTGGCTCCCCCTCCCGCTGCCCACTGACGCTGGAGATAACCTGCAGGGCAAAGCCCGCACCTCCCACAACTGGGCCTGCGTGACCCACACGCAGCCTCCCTGCCGCTGAAACGCGCAGGTTCACAAACACGCGTGCTTCTTATCCTAGGGGACAATGACGGAAAGACAGAAATGCGCCGTTTCGGCGTTGCCAGATGTGTTCTCCTTAGCAGTTATTTAGGAGAAAAAGCACTCTTCTTGCTCCCCTTCCTACTCCCCCCCATCTTCTCCCTTCTCCTCTAGCTCCTCCGGGCCCGCCGTCCTGCTCGCCTGTGTCGTTCCTACCTTAGAAAGGTGTCAGCCAGCACAGGCAGGGTTGGCAGCGGTCCTGCTGAAATGCTCCTTTAGGACATACAGTGAGTATTCGGCATCGGCTCTGAATTGTTTCCCCTCCGAAGCCAGGTTCCAGAACCTCCCGCTGGACCACCAGTGTCGCGAGTGGTCCCCGAGGAAGTCTGCGCTTTTATTCCAACGACATAAACAGTCACGGTGAGCGGCAGCAGCAGGCCCACGGTGAGATTCTTCCCACCGTCCCCTCCTCTGTCCCGTAACAAAATCTCCATCCACCAAAGAGGGCGAAAGTAGACAAATAATTGCACTTTAATGCCATTTCCTTCTAGACAGAGAGGCTTCATGGCAGAGAAAGCGCTGGATTCCAGAGGGCCAAGAGGAAGGGAGTGGGGGAGGCAATGGAGGCTTATGTCCTAAATATGAATATCAGCTTCGAAAAGCTCTCTGTTTCTCAGCTTGAATAAGTTCATTTAACCTCCCCGCTTGCATTTTACCACCCAGATTGGAGGGACCAATTCAAAACAGCACTAATCTGAGAACCCCACTGAGGTCAGTGTTTCTAAAATGTTTCACACTGTATAAAAGGAGGATCTAGATGCCAAATGCTATTACTGTCCACCCTGACATGTTTCAAATCAATCTCTAGCCTTTGCTACAAGGGAATGTGAAACCAGCATTAAGATCTACGTAATGCCAAACGGGCTACCAGGGAAAACAGAAAAAACAAGCCTGGCTGAGTTACGCTCTAGCATACCACAATTTCACAGTTGAACCAAAAGTAGTACAAATTCAAATTGTAGGGTGCAGAGAGCCTAAACTTTGAAGTCAATGCCCTGGAAAGTGGACGGGGGAGCTTGTTTGTATCTGCAAGTTAACCCTTTGGTGGGGCAAGATCGGGCAACAGAACTCCAGCTACTGCTATAAGCACGCCCCTCAAGTTATTGAGTTTAACCATAATAATATGACAATAACTGCAGCTCACTTTTAACGACCACTGCTGTGCACCCTGGAGTGTGCTGAATGCTGGGCACATCTTACCTCGCATACGCCTCAGCACTACCCAGAAATTAAGAGAGTGCACTACTCCTGCTTCACACAGAGAGTACACAGAGACTAAAGACATTGTTTGGGGGCCACTTGGAGACTAATTAGGCAAAGGATTATCCCCCCAGCCCCCAAGAAGAAGGACCAACATGGGAGTAACTTTGGCCATGAGCGTCCATCATTCCCACAGGCACGAAGTTCCTTATTCCTTCTGGAAGACACAGTGGCCACATTTCCCTCTGTGTCCCCAAACTGCCCTTAACACTGTTGACAGCTTAGAAAAGATCCCAAAGAAACACAACACCCCCCCCTTAGCTTTCCTTTTGGCTTTCAGCTACTTTTTTCCTCCTCTCTGGATTGTCCATTTCGTTTCCAAATGGTCCTGGAGAAAACCACTTCTAGGTAATTAGAAATCTGAGAAAGGTTTTCATCTAGAATCCAAAACCAAAAAATAAAAAATTATCATTTAAAAAATAATGACCTGTCAGTTTAAAGGGAGACATGTTTTATACAGTGACTCAAACTTCTGTAGCCAACATCTCCTTTCCCAGTCATGACAACCTCCCTCTTCAGTGAGAAGGGTTCAGATCTCCTTCCTTTTCCGAGCTCTGCTCTAGCTGCCGCAGACGTAGAAGTATGAGGGGGTGGCTCCCTGACTCCCGATTGCTTACAAAGTGTTGCTGAGAAATTATGTGCACTGTGCTTGACCAGAAGTTGCCTTGTTTCCCCTCTGAAAGCATCGTCTTCTACATTAATGAGCCTTACCATGGTCTAAGTGTCTGCTCGAAGCTAAGGGAAATCAACAAGGGAAAGATCAGAAAGGACCGAGATGAAGCCTGGCAAGGTCAGTGAGACCTAGCAGGGGTTCTGCATGCCGCATGAGGGCCCGACTGTACCAGTAAAGGTGGAAGGAAGGGTAAGAACAGAGGGGAGAAAAGATTAGTGAAAACCCAATTTGGGGTGACTGGCCCAATCAGAGATAATGGGTAAACCTGAAAGAACTGAGTTCAAGACCCAAGTGCAGAAGTTTGGGGTGGGCAGAAGGACAGAAGTCAAATCTAAAACCTGAGTACAGAGCTAGGATTCTGGGATTCATATGAGAAAAGGCGAAATTGCACACTTTAGAAAACTTGAAAGCACCTCTCAAGAATTAGAGTAGGGCAGTTCTACCAAGATAGCTGCCTGATCTGAAGCACCCTGTGGAATGGATCCACCGGAGATAAGAGAAGGTGATCCTTCCACAGATGGGCAAGGCTCCATGGGTGCTTGAGCAGAGATAGAAACCCAGGAACCTGGAGCATCCGAGGTAGTCACAGGAGGTTTTCAGAAGTGGAAGATGGAGGCAGAAGGGAAGTCAAAATCAGAGAAAGAGATGTGCTGATGGAAGCAGAGGTTGGTGTGATACAATGTGAGAAGGAGCCACAACCCCATGACTGGCTTTGAAAATGGAAGGAAGCCATGGCAAGAAATGCAGCAGGCGCTAGGAGCTAGATGAGGCAAGGGAACAAATTCTCCCCTACAACTTCCAGGAAGAAACACAGGCCTGCCAACGCCTCGGTTTTAGACTAGTGAGACCCATATCAGATTTCTGGCCTCCAAAACTGTAAGATAATAAGTTTATGTTGTGTTAAGCCACTAATTTGTTGAGCTTCCATAAAAAACTAATACGAATAACTTCCAGAAGGTACCAAACGGTTCTAAGCCATCAATCAAGCATTCACACTCAGGACAGGAGTGGTCTGCTATGCACAGAGAAGTTCCATATTGAAGAGATTTCACCTGGCGTCTTCCTACATGTATAAGGTGACCAGGCCACAAATGCCCTGTCAGGTGTAAGGAGTGTGTTGCTATGTAGTATGATGGTGAAGAATCTAGGGTGGCAAGTCAGACAAAACTAGTTAATGAGAATTGCCAGCATATAATTACCCAGAAATGATTATACATGCTTTTTATTCTGGGGTGTGGATTGTTGGAGGAATGTAACTTTTCTACCTGCTCCTTCTTGGCTCCACCTCTCAGATATAAGAAGAGGGGGAAAGACAAAGTTTTTTTCTTTTTTTTAATTTATCTTTATTGTTGAAAGTATTACAGATGTCCCCTTTCTTCCCCAGTGACCCCTTCCACCCTGCACCCACTCCCTGCCCCAGGCCTTCACCACACTACTGTCCACGGAACCTGTGAAGAAGCCAAGAGTTCTCGATGAAAAATAGCATTGTTTATTGCTCCTAAAATCCACCATTAGCTTTGGTCAAAGAATCAGGTAACCCAAGCCTTCCAAAACAGGGAAAGAAGTCATAATTCCCAATCTATATAGAAACATGTGCATTAAATGTGACTTTTAATATTGCAGAGTACTACTTCTCATGCTTGAATATCTCATCATAAAGATGCCATCATTTCATTTGCAGATTTGCCGATGGAAGGAAAGAAAAGTGGAGAAAGTCATTCCAAACCAGCTATGAGAGAGCCCACTACTCTCACAAGCTTCCTAACTATGAGATAAATTTGGAAGGTATTTTCTCTAAATTAATACTGATCAATCCTAGCAAACAAAAGTTCTCTGTGCATCACATTATTAAACCTTTTTCTTCCTAAGAAATGCACAGCGAAAGGTGGAAATATATTCCATAAGCAAGCTCAGAAAACAGTAGAAGAATCTTCACAGAGAAAGAGGATCATGGTGCCATGCAGGCTGCATAAGGGCCTTTTGTATCCCAGGGGCATCTGAGGAAGCCACGTGTACGTTGCAATGTAATTGCGTCATCGTGTCTCTGAATCCGAGGGGAGGGATTTGCTCTACATAAATTGTGGTCACAGAAGCTAACTGAGCTCACTTCTTTTACATTTGTGGCCAGGAGAAGAATTGCATGTAATTATGCATCTCTGTTGGCCACGCATGGAAACAAATCCTGGAAATAAAACCAACTGTTCTATCAAGTTCTCCAAGCACATAAATTTACGAGACCTCAAGACTGTGAATTTGGAAACACAAGATCAGTGCTTCCCCTGAAATGATTCCCCAAGGTGTGTGGGTCAACAGAGAATGGAATCCTTCACAGTGTGACCGGGAGCCAGGAGAGAGTACCTGGGTATGCAATCATAAATGAAGGGCTGCTTCAGCCACTTAACACATCGACAACAACTGTTTTTGGCACTCAGGTACTGAATCCACAAAGACTTAATTTAACAGTGCAAATGCTCAGCATGATGTGTGTATCTGTGTATGTTTTTAATGACCTACACACAGGCTACTATTTTATAGTGGCTTCCAGCAGAGAGAGGGAAAAACACGATTCAACTATAGAAGCTGTCTATATTTAATATTTCTGTTGGTTTTCTGTCTGCCAGTCTGGCAGATTGGCCCAATTGGAAAAACAACATCTATGATTGCTGAAACAGTTCCTGGCTACATTTGGCACCCTTAATCACTGCACGACACAGAAATCCCTGTCTGCCAATCAAAGGCAACAGAGGCCAGCCTTTGTGCAGCACCAAGACTTATCTGTGTGCCTTTATTTCAAAGTCCAAATTCTAATGTCATTACTCAATTCAGTAGCATAGCAGTCCACAGCATTTCACAAAAACAATGTAAACTCTATGCAAATCCTTGGGTTAACAGTCCCATGTCACTATAAAAAATAAATCTGTCTCCTGTTTTCTGGTTTGTTTTGTTTTTCTAGGTCAAGGGAAAAAAACACCCAAACTTTCAGCCACTTCATTCAAACTCTACTTTTAAGAGTAACAGGATTAACATAATTTTTCTATATCTCGACATGCAACAAATAAGAAAAATAAAATTGACATTGTGTACTTTTGATTACTGTTTTGCTAACAAAATTCTTAAATATGGTGAAAATATTTTAAAAGTATTAAACCTAAAATTAGAAATACCGAGTATGAAACTTGGTTCTGACTCTTAGTAGCCGGATGAGATTTGACAACTCACTCAGCCCTTGGAGACACTCTTTCTTGCATTGTTGGAAGTTCAAACAGAAGTTCATGTAAAGGAGCTGCCTGTCAAACACAAAGTACTATTCAAATGTAGCATATTACAGTAGAAAATGAAGAGAAAACACATTAGTCTGTAGGTACTGTTTACATCAAAGCATAACGCTGAGTAAATCTATAGTATTTAAAAAGAAAAAAGGGTGGAAAATCCTATTCCCAACCTTCATCAGTGTGCATCTGTGCTCTTGTTGAGTAAATAAACTGCAATATTTGGTCCCACATCTAATTAGATCCTGAAAATTCAGCAGGATGTGAATGGGAGTTTTGTTTCTATGCAAGAAATCCTGTCAACTAGGACATCTTTCTTTCCCCAGCACATCAACATTCCACAGCACAAATTACTGGCATGGACTGCCTGCAGAATCAGCTACCTTGCCCTTCACCTTTTGGCTGCCAGTGATGGGAAGAAGACTTTATCAGCAGAGACAGGATGGCCCAGGCGGCAGGCCAGGGGAAGAATGTTAACATCTTGAGTGAGGCTTTCAATGGTTATAAGAATGAAGCCTGAGCTTTGAAGTCCGACTATGGTAATTTCAATCTTGGGTACACCATTGTCCTTTCCTGCCTGTAGACTGGCATTATAATCTACAAGATACCAGTGTTGTTGTAAAATTTAATAAGATAGGTTAAGGAGAGTGCACAGAAAACACACAGAGATGTGAATTCCAGAAGGTAGATGTCATTGGTGGTCAAGTGAGAAGCTCCCTTTAACAACCAAAAATCATAAAGGTGATATTTTTATCTCTATCGGTCTGACTCCAGTGCCCATTTCTCCATTTGTTCCAATAACAGGCAGGGAAGTAGGATGCTATTTATTGGGTCCCCTCTAATCAGCAGTACCCATCCCTGAGATTATTCAACTCACAGCTAGACAACTGTCAGCGGCAAGGAAGCACTGGTTGATCTATAAGTCCCTTTCTTGACTATGTATTTACCCCAGTGTGAGGCAAAATCTCACTGAGGATATTAACCTTAACCTGTAGCCAATATGCACTGCACTTATCCCCACAGAAACTTGAGAGAATTCACCTCATGCCTCATACGGACCAGTGACCTCACATAACCACATGCAAAGGCCAAATGCAAACTTGTCATGCCAGCTCTCAGGAGGCAGAAATACTAAAGACTCATGTGACTGGAGAAATGGCCCTGAGGGTCATGTGATGCCAAAATGCAAACCATGTCTTGGTCACAGAGAAGCACTGAGAAGTGTGCCAGGTACTTACCATCACAAAGGTCTATACATATTGAAGCAAATCCAAAGGACAGGACTGACTGAATTACACAAGTTCTCCTGTGCTCGGGAGGCATTCTCAAGTGCCATGTGTAAGACAGTGACATTTCCACACTGGAAAAGGACTCCAGAGCCAAACTGGAAGCACCTAAGCATTACTTGGGGCATTTCTATAAACTGCTCCTCTAAGATATTGAAATGAACAGGCTCTAATAAGACAAGAGCTAACTGTACATAAAGTCAAAGCTACATAAGCCCACCATGAGAGCAGAGACTTGGTTATGTATGCCCTGATCATCAGGTTATCAGCACCTATATATTGCCACATGCATAGGATGTTTTATAGATTTATGTTTAGTGGTTTAATTGCTAAGTGTTTGTTGTTTGTTGTGTTTGGCTCTTAACTGTCTTTTACAATTCTTGGTTTTTACCTGTAGAACAACAGGTGTGATTGCCACGTAAGAATTCTAGATAGATAAAGAGCTACTCTATTGTTTTGGGGGGGTTGTTTTTGTTTTTGTTTTTAAATATCTGTATTGACTTCAGAGAGAGGAAGGGAGAAGGAGAGAGAGAGATAGAAACATCAATGATGAGAGAGTCGTTGCATGCCCCGGACTGGGGATCGAGCCTGCAACCCGAGTAAGTGCCCTAACCGGGAATCGAACCACAATCTACTGGATCCTAGGTCAACGCTCAACCTCTAAGCCATGCCGGGCTGGGCTATCCTACTGTTTTTAAATTATTTAATCAAAAATATGTATCAAGAATTCCAAGATGAGAACCACAGCAACAACTGCAATAACTAGCTAAATTGCATGCATGGTGGTGATTAGGTGGGGTCAAGCCTACTGGCATCTTCTGTCCAAACAGGAAAAGAAGTGCTAGACCTTTTGGTTCCGCACCTTCTGAAAATACAGACAGTTTCTCTGGAAAATGGTGCTACCTTGACATTTCATTGACCTCAGAAAGAGGCCTCTGTACTGCACAAGAAAATGCCACTAAACTTCTTGTCGTTGAAATCAGCTAGCTAATTCTCTCCCTCACAAAGATCAAACTTCAGAAGTTTATATATTTAAAAGCCTATATGAAATTTGCACTGGACTAGTGGAAACCACAATATTAGTTATCTGAGCACTAAATGTGATAAGGAAGGGGTGAGGAAGGGCACTCCTCTGGGAAATTAAAGCAGAAAGGAAGGGAAACAGCAGAGGTGAAGGAAGAGAGAAGAGAGGAAGGCTAATGTTCCACATAGCATGCTATGCAGGTTAGTCCAGAAAAAGCCATTGTGACCCAGAATCATATTGTATGGAGAGTGTCAGCAGTCACTCTGGGAAGCTAAATTCTAGGTGTATTAGGTACAGGCACTGGAAAGGTCTGAGTGCCTCCAAGGGTATCTACACGCAATGATTCTTCAGCACAGTAATTCATACCACAGCCTAAATTGTCACTGGAAGAAACACTCACATGTCATTTTGTAGTGGATGTTTTTGTGTTTCTCTGCTTGTTTACAGCCTCGCATGCACGTCCGCTTTTTCCAATATAAGTTCCAGAATACTGAGGATTTACCTTGCGGTAGATTTTAGGTAAGTGTATTACTACTTCCACTCAAAAGTGGAAAACATAGCAAATGTAAACCACTAGCCTGGTGATGGTGATTGGTCCAGAGAAGTGCATGAAGCATGGACTTGGGCTGTATCTTCTAGAAAAAAGACTCTTCTGTTTAGTTGGACATGCAACTATAAAAGCACTGGATTAGGCAGCCATTTTAATACTACAAGGAGAGGCCCTGCATGCAAAAGAACTTAGTGGAATGTGAGTCTAGGGAGTGAAAAGAGAGATGCCATCTTTCCAGCATCTGACTTATCCTCACCTGAAGCCAGCCCTACACACACTGCACATCCCAAATGAATCCTAAGAGAGAAATGTACTCTCAAAAACACAACCCCAGAGGAAGAAGAAAGAAAGTTGGCTGAAAGTGTAATCGAGGACAAATGGTGAGTGCAGTGCAGAGTATAACGTGGAACTGAGTGCTCTTGTGAACACTAAGCTTTCCTACTTTCTTTCTTCTCTACTCATATAGATTTTTGGATATAAATACACAGCGCAGAAAAAAGCTTCAATAACAAGCCCTGTAGTAAACAACATTAAAAAATTAACTTGTGATCATCAAACTCTCAGTTGTTCCCATTCGTTTACGACAACAAAACATTATCCATCACTAGGGTGAAAACTCACAAGATTTCCAAACATACAGTTTAACTGCTTGTTATCTCTATTTTCCACATTCAGCAAAATTTAGTTTTATTATACACAGAGCAATAGAAGTGAGGGTGCACACGCCCAGCTATCTTGTCCTGTTATCAAAATCTGTCTTCCATAGAGAAAGCTATTAAAACAGAAGAAATTAAGAAAAAGAAATTTAAATGGGGTTCTCTAAAATGTTGGAAACAATTTAATTATGCTTAATGCAATTACCTATTAGTGAAACTGTGTTTGGAACTGAGTTAGAGTCTATTTCATATAAGATACTCAGCGGCATAAAACATGTAAGCAGCGATCATAAATCAGCGTCAGGGTTTCTGATGGTGCATAATGTAACACCAGGCAGGGAGTGGCATTCTATTCTCAGTAGCCACTGGAGTCACTGACACCCCTAAAGGAAATGCCAGTCACGTGTTCCAAATCACAAATTTCCACAACACCAAAGGCATCTGGCATGCCATTGCTTTTTGGAGACTATATGCAAAAATGCATCTGTATATGGATTCATTTTAATATGGGTCTTTTTTAGAGGAAGCTGAGTGTTGTGTATCAAATCAGGAATGAGACTTGCAGCCAATGAAGATGAAAAAAAAAAGAAGATAGCTTATCCCTTCCTGCTGGCAAAGTCAATTAGGCATATCTTTGTTTCATGACAGCTATATAAAGAATTGGGGAGCTAAGAGTGTGGGCATTTGATATGGATGTGCAAACTAATTCTTCCTGTTGGCTCACATAAACAACATTTAGAATAGCCGGTAGATGTTCTTTGGCCTCACTTCCCCTCACCATGTAAGGCAACATAATTTAATACATGCAGTAGTTTTCTGTCTCCTATCCAAAGCCAGCAACAAAAGAGCTTCTTCAAACAGAATATTTCATATGTGTTGAGATATCAATCCTGATTCACTGGATTATTCAATTTAAAACTAAAATCAAACTGACATTTGCATTATGTTCTTGATGACTTTGATTTTCTGTACTTCTGCCAGGTACTAGCAACACAGTAATTGTTGGGTATGCAAATTTGGCGCCAACATGAATTTTGTAATTGAAATTTAAATTAATGTATTGTTTAAACCTCTGCCATTTACTTATTGGTCTGTCTCTTGCACTAGCCTGTGAGATCCTGAAAACAAGGGCTTCATTTGTGTGTAGTTGCCAGCGTCACACGCACACTAGGAACTCAACTGAAGTAAATTTAGTAGTGGTTTCTACAGAGAAGTATATTAAGCATTTTGGTGAATATTTTATTAAGGAAGTCCCACAAGTAAGGTTAAGTAGGATTCTTCTGGACAGCACTCATTTTTATTTGACAAACATGTTTTTCCTGAAGTTCTTTTAAGCACAAGCCCTATGGCCATAATTGCTAGCACTTACTGACTGCTTGCTATGAGTCAGGTAAAAAGCTAAGCACCATCAATCCATTCTATCTTTTCTCAACTACCCTACAGAGTAATAATATTCCTATTCAAATATCACAAATAAGGAAACTAATGCTTTCTTAATAATTAGAGGGCTTAATTCCATACCTAAGGTCATACTTAAGTCCTCATGCTTCCCCATATTATGCTCCAACCTAATAGGTTCTGTATACTGATGCCTGTAATAAGTAACGGGAACACCAGGTCTGTGGGAGCAGGTGTTCCCACAGGGGAACACCAGGCAGGTAACAGGGGAACACCAGGCAGGAAGGTAATTAACTTTACTATAATCTTTCTTTTTGTTTCTTAGTTTCAGAAGTGAAATCAACCACATAAACTCCTTCAATCCCAAGGGAATATATGGAAATAGATTATATGAGATTTTAAATCAGGACATTGTTTGGCTCAAGTACATTGGCACATAAGACACCACTGAAAGGCACGGTTTGCTCAAAGAAAACGGGTACAAAGTGGGCAGTGAATCAAGCAGCTGCCTAGGATTGGTGGGTCTGAAAAGCAGGGTTATCAGATCAATAGAAGAGTTCTATTTTGGTTTGAACATAGGAAGTTGCAAGAGACTACTGCTCTTACTTTAATAACCAATACAAGCCATATTGGTTATAAAATCATAGTATTCTGAACCTACCAGTGATGAGGATTCAAAGGAATCATAGAGAACTAAATTCCAGAAAGCCATTAGCATTTTATAGGGGATGAGAGAACTATCACTCTTCTCAATGCTGGTAGAAGAGCAATAAAGGAATCTGCCATTTATGGTAGTAAGGAGAAAGCAACTGAAACTTCAACAGCTTATAATAACTGTGTGTGGGCTAGCAAGGAAGATTAAAATCCCAAAAAGCCTCAGCCACACAGTAAGTTTATAGCCACATGCCAAACTTTTCCTATGATTCTTCATTATCGAGTACTTGGGGATTCAAAGGTTGGGGGCAAGGCAGAAGAGCTAAGAAGAATCTCTCTGGTATGTTCTAGGTGAGAGGATATGTCCTTGGTGCAGTTTTGAAAGCTCGAAGGTTGGCCATAAAGCACACAGAGGAACCTCACCAGTACTCAGACCAAAATCTCTGCAAAAGGAAAGATTCTGACTCTATATTCCAAATATTTGAGGCAAGTAATAAATTGGATCAAACTGAAGCTGCAATGAATCCCAGACCAAGCTCAGTGGCAGATCAGGTTGACTCAGACCCCACATCTACCAATTTACACATGAAGAGGCGTGTTCTTTTCTGGAGAAAATATAATTTACTTCAGACTCCACTGTTATTATGTACAAAATGTTCTGTACAAAATCAAAAATTATAAAGTACACCAACAATCAATGAAATGTGACTCATAATGAAGAGAAGTAGCAAAATAAAGACAGCCTCAGCGATGCCCTAGATGTTATAATTATCACACTTAAAAATAACTAAAATAAAATTTATAAAGAACCCAGTGGGAAAGGTGAAACTCACGCATCTCTAGATGTGGAATTTGAGCAGATGCACAGAAACTAAGAAAAGAATTAAATGAGATGGTAGAAATTTAAAAATCCAAAATAAATAATTTGTTTAATTGGCTTAAAGACAAACTGGGTTCTTCAGAGGAGAGAATCAGTGAACTTGAAGCCAGGCCATTTTAAAATCTACAAATGGAAACAAAGTAACCACAAGAAGAAAAAGAAGGAGAAGAAGAAGGAGAAAAAGAAGAGGGAGGGGCTGGGGAAGAGGAAGGAGGAGAGTATTGCAGATTTATAGAACAACAGTAAATCATCTACATTACCATAGTAACTAGAGCTCTAGAAGGAAAGAGAGATTAAACAGACAAAACCACTTGAAGACCTGGTGGCTGTGACCTTTCTAGACCTGATCAAAAGCTAATCCGATATCCAAGAAGCTCAGCAAACCCCAAGCATGATAATCATAAAGCAAACTGCACCTGTACACATGAAAGTTAAACTCCTAAAAACCAAAATTGAAAATAAATCTTAAAAGAATCCAAGGAAAAAGACTATCACATATAGGGAACCAATAATATAAAGAATGTCAGACTTCTCACCAAAAACAATGGAATGCAAATGACAATGAAACAACATTTATAAAGTGCTGAAGAAAAAAGATAGTAAACTTAAAATTCTATACCCAATGAAATATTCTTTTAAAGTAAAGTGATATATTTTCAAACAGGTAAAAATAGAGAATTCATCTCCAGCAGATATATACAAGATAGATTTTTAAAATTCTTTTTTTCAATCCTCACCTGAGGATATGTTTTTTATTGATTTTAGAGAGAGGAAGGGAGGGGGAGAGAAGGAGAGAGAGAGAAACATCAATCCCTTGCCTCCTGTACGCACCCCGACTGGAGACTGAACCCACCACTGGAAGGTGGCAGGTTCAAACTTCTAGAAATAATACTATAATGTCTAAAATTAAAAATACAGCCCGGCTGGGTGTGGCTCAGTGGTTGAGCATCGACCTAGGATCCAGGAGATCAAGGTTCGATTTCTGGTCAGGGCACATGCCCGGGTTGTGGGCTAGGCAGCCGATCAATGACTCTCTCATCACTGATGTTTCTATCTCTCTTCCACTCCATTCCTCTCTCTGAAATCAATAAAGATATTTAAAAATAATAATAATAAAATTAAATTAAAAATACAGCCCAGCTGGGTGTGGCTCAGCAGTTGAGCATCGACCTAGGATCCAGGAGACTGAGGTTCAATTCCGGGTCAGGGCACATGCCCAAGTTGTGGGCTCGATCCCCAGTTGAGGGCGTGCAAGAGGCAGCCAATCAATGACTTTCTCATCATTGATATTTCTGTTTCTCTCTCCCCCCCTCTCCCTTCCTCTCTCTGAAATCAATAAAGATATATTTTTAATTAATTTAATTTAATTCAATACATAGGATGGGATTAACAACAGATTGGCCTTTCTGTGGTGATAGAAATCTTGTTTTTTCAGTAATGGTTATTCAACTATATAAAACTGTCAAAATTCCTCAACATGAACAGTTAAGATCTACACATTGTAAAAGTGCACCTTAGTTATATTTTAAAAGAAGAGCCATGAAAAGTAAATTACTCTTTTTACCATCATTCACATTTAATTTTCCCAATTATTTACACATTGCTTTTGCAGACTGAGCATATTGTCCATATTCATAAAAACAAGCTCTATACATAATCAAGATACCTCAAATACTCTAAGGAAATATTAAGCCCAACTCTAAAACTAAAACTTTCTCCAAGCTTAGCTTAAACAATTATTTCTTCATGCTCAAAAATTTTCTTAATTTCAGCTCATCTCAGGAAATTATACATTGGTGTGGATTTTCATGGCCATTTGAAAATAAATGCTCTGCACTTGTGTTCAGAGGGTGCTCTCGTCCCATTCAGCCAATTTAATTTCACCTTGTGGTTTCTATGTTTTGGTGGTGGTGGTGGTAGTTCTATAAAATAAACCTGAAACTAGGTGGACTTTTAAATTATGAAAATTAAAGTCCCACTTTACTTGCTAATTCTAGGCTGTCATTAGATACTGTTTATAAACTTCCCAAAGCCCTGCCCTCCAGCAGGTAATAACCACGCCCACAGACCAGTGGTGCTTCACTGGGGTCCTTGGACCCACATAGGATCTCACTGAGGGGATGGACCATGTGCTCCCGTCTGCCCCCTCCACTTCTCTTATCCCTATCAGGGATGGACATACTGAAAACAAGAGAAGTTGAGCTTTATAAATCCATTTTAATGGATGATGGTGTTTGGCCAAAAGATATACACAACTAGGTAAAAAAAGAAAGAAAAGGGAAGGTTGGGGTAAAATTTAAAAAATGGCAGTGGAGAGGGGGAGCAGATTTAATCCTTGCGACTTGCCGATCCTTCAGCCTCTAAAATGAGAAGACCTGCCCGCCTCACAGGATTGTTTGGCAGACTTTCGAGATTAAATAGCAAACATCAAAAAGTGCAACCTTTGCTTTTGTTTAATCTTCGTTGGGAGGGATGTGTGATATTCTTTGAAATTTGAGACTTCTAATGACATCAGACATCAAAAGAACTAATTTCCATTTGGGCGCTGGGGGGAAAGGGGATGTGATTGAGGTTTTTCTGCTGCTTACCCCAAGGGAAAGCTAAATGCCCCACAATATTAAGCAGCCAAAGCATTTGCCCAGCGATTCCTGCTTAACTAGCCCTCTGTGTGATTCTGCTACTTATCTCACTATTACTCGAAACTACACCTCTATGGTTCAATCCCAAGGATCCACCCTCTCACTTCAATTTTACTCTAGTGTCCTGGCCCTAACAACCCTTTGACACTAGCTTGAATGTACCTTAAACACCTGTCTATTTCATATTACACATATTCATATTACTGTCATTTTACTCATTTGTCAAAAAACTCAACCCTGGTTAAGACCAAACTTCAACGCACTTCTGGCCTATATCAGAAGAGCTAAATACGGCTAAAGAAAATCTAATATCACTTTAAATTCGTGGCCACTAGCCCCCTGCCTCTTCATGCTGCAAGGCAATCATTGCAGACTTCCCTCCTCCCACCCCAGTGATGCTATGAAATTCCACACCGCACCCTTCACTCTCATCTGGTGACTCTGCTTCCTACGTTAACAAGAAGTCGCAGCAACTGGAACTTGCGCCATCGCCTCTACCGCCTCCCAGCACCAGCACTGACAGGGCCCGCCCTCCAGCTTCCCCACGGCCTGTTCGCCTAAGACCGACCTCCTCCACTTGTGTGCAGTTTTCACACAAGGCTTTCTGCCTACACAAAGGCGCTGTTCTAGGAACTACCCACTCCTTTCTGCTCCATCAGTTTTTCCCTCTCTACTGGATCATTGTATCTGCATAAAGCGTGCTGTTACTATTCCTAGTAAAAACCAATAATAAAACCCTGTTGGTATTATTACGACTTCCCCTCCAGTAGCTGCCCCATCTTTCCTATTTATAGCAAAATCCCTCCTTTGCTTGTATAATACCATGGATCATGCCCCGTTTTCTCTTAAATCCACTCAGTAGGCTTTCACTCCCACCACGCCACCAAAGTGTTCCTCTAAAGGTCACCTCTGACGTCTTCCTCTTGCTTGACCTGTCAGCTGTACTTAAGCTCTTTCTTCCCTACCTGTCCTTCCTTCCCTTGGCTCCCCATGTTCCTGTCACCTGACCAATCCCTCCTTCTTTGTCTCCATTCTCATCAACACTGAAATTCCCTAATTCTCAGCCTAAGCTTACTCCAATCTTCTAATGCTTCACTCATTCCCTTGGTGATTCCATTAATCTCAAGGCTTTAAATAACCTCTACCCTGATCACCTCTAATGTATTTATATTTGTGGCCCAGGTTACTCGGCAAACCACACTGGTATATTCCACAGCATACCCATCATCTCCACTGGTTTAACAGACATTGGAAACTCAGCATGTCCAAGATCTAACTTTTCTTCTTTCTCAGCTAACAGCTCTAAGGAGTCTTCCCGTATCTGGTAAGGTCCAACACTTTCAAATCCCCCTTGACTTCTTTTTTCTCTCTCACATCTCAGATCCAACCCACCAATAATCCTGTTGATGCTATCCTCAAAATATACCTCAAATCTGACCATTTTCACTGACACCACAAAGCCAAACCACAGATGCTCTCACCTGAACTGTTGAGACAGTTTCTCAACATCATCACCTTACCTCTTAGTCAACAAGTCAGAATAATCTTTTTTTTTTTTAATTTATCTGTCTTTATTGATTTCAGAGAGAGGAAGGGAGAGGGAGAGAGGGATAGAAACATCAATAATGAGAGCGTCAGTGATCTGCTGCCTCCTGCACGCCCCCTATTGGGGATCGAGCCCACAACACGCGCATGTGCCCTGACTGGGAATCGAACTGCAGTCTCCTTGATCATAGGTTGATGCTCAACCGCTAAGCCACGCTGGCCAGGAAGACAGAATAACTTTTTAAAAACACACACAGTGGTGCCCCTGTATCTGCAAGGTCATGTTCTTCAGTTTCAGTTACCCGTGGTCCAACCATGATCTGAAAATATTAAATGGGAAATTCCAGAAATAAAGAATTTGTCTTAAATTTCATGCCATTCTGAGGAGCTCACTTCATATCATCACATAGGCATTGTATCATCTCACATTATCACAACAAGAAGTATGAATATAGTACAATAAGATATTTTGAGAGAGACTATATTCATGTAACTTTTATTACAGTATATTGTTATAATTGCTCTATTTTATTGTTAGTTACTGTTGCTGATCTATTATTGTGCCTAATTTATAAGTTAAAATTTATCATAGAAATGTACATGCAGGGTGGGGCAAAAATAGGTTTACAGATGTGAGTACACAAAACACAGAGTTTATTCTTCTATTATTATTATTAATTATTGTATTTCCATATGAACAACTATAAACCTACTTTTGCCCCACTCTATATAGGAAAAAAACATACTATATGTAAAATTCAGTTCTATCTCTGGTTTTAGGCACCCACTGGGGGTCTTGGATGGTATTTCTCATGAATAAGGGGAGACTACTGTATCAGAATACGTATGACACTTCTCTGCTCAGAACTCTACAATGTCTTCCCATCTCATCCACTTGAAAATCCAGAGTCCTTACAGCCCACATGATCTGACCTGTTCTCCATGACTTGACCAACTCATTGGCTTCTCTTCTTCCCGTCAATGGTCCTGTCCCAGCCATGTTTCGCTCCTTGCTGTTCTCAGAGTAATCCAGATGGGCTCTTATTTTAGGGCCTCCACACTTACTGAAATGGATGGCTCACTTCCTCACTTCCTTCAAGGCTTTGAGAAAATGTCATCCTCGCTGTGATGCTGGCATTACCACCCTTTTTCCAGCAGTGCTTATCCCTGTCCTTTGCCTTATGTCTCTTCATAATCCCCACTGGATTCTAAAATGCTATGTAATTTTCAAGATCATGGGTTCTCTACAGGTAAAAAGACCTGCTTTGTTTGTTTTGTTGTTGAATCTAAATTGTATGGAATGGCGTACTGGAACAGAGTAAGTAAGGAGCTTTCAAATGAATGAATGAATGAATGAATGAATAAGCCTGATCGCTAAAGGTGGACAGTAAGACAGACGCCATCTTACTGTAGACCAGAATGGGTCATAAAAGCTCATGCTGTTGTGCATTATGACTCATGCCTTTTCCTGAGCATTTTAAAGCAAATTTATAACAAATAATTGTTGCTTTTGCATGGGGGGGAGGGGATTATCCTCTCACCTGGGTGAGTTCTACAATCAAAGATGTACAAAACAGATCACTTTCAACGTAGCAAATACAAAATATTTCCCCTAAATAGCGGAACAGAGGGCACTGACAGAATAAACTAGGGGGGTAACTTCTTAGAGCTTCAACCTCTCCAGCCCAGGTCTTGGCACCTGAGATGGCGCTCACTTACCCTCAGGATAAACATGAGTCTCCTTACCCTTTACAAGACAACTTCAGGTTTCTATATTTTAACTTCTAAACTTTAACTTCTCTTGTCTCTGTTTTGTCATTTCATGACACACACACAAAAAACAAAGCTATTTCCTAAAAAAGGCAAATATTTAGGCCACGAATCCAAGGCCATATATATATGAGAGTAGCTGAGTAAAACTAGGACAAAAAGCAGGTTTTCTTTGGCACTCTATGTCAGGCATCTACAAACTTCTTCTGTAAAGGGCCAAGATAATAAATATTTTAGGCTTTGTGGGCCATATGATACTTATGACAACGACTAAACTCTGCTTCTCTGAGGCAAAAGCAACCATAGACGATATATAAATGAATGAGTAGGGCTGCATTCCATAAAACTTTATTTACAAAAACAAGTGGGGGCCAGATTGAGCAACTGGCCTGTAATTTGCCAACTACTGCTCTATGTCTTCTTTGTACAGTTAATCATTCTTTCAAGGGTTTGCAGTGCTCCTTGAGTAAGTAAAGCCATTTACATGTTTTATAATCACAGCAATTTGTTGACAGTTGTAATAATATTGTTCCAGAGTTTATGAGTCCTGAGTTGTGCTCAAATCATTTAACTTTTCTTCCCAAAGAAAGCACTGGAGAACATTAAGGCGTAGCAAGTGAGAAAGCAGTGAGCATTCTCCTGAACAGTGTTTTAAAGGAAAATATAATGAGTACAATTACACAAAATAGATATTCGCTATTCATATAAAGTTGGCTTTTTTGCAAGTGGGGCGTTCAGGAATGTCTGTGCATGTCTTTATGTCATTTTCTGTGAATATAATTATTGAGACTTGGCAGTTAGAAACAGAAGTTTCAAATTTGCAACCAGTATAAAAGTTGTATAAAAAATCACTGTCCTGGATAGAAAGAAACATTTAAAGATAGCCTCAGGTATCAGAGATAAAGATGAGTTAAAACAGATTTGAGAAGGATGAGATACTTTCACACCCATTGGCCCGTACCTCTTTTAGTTTATCCAGAATAAGTGGTTTGAAAGAACATACAGCAGAACAAGGCGTGAAAAACATTGTCAGGCCAATGCAGTGGTTTCAAAAAATAACTTCTTGTTGTTGATAGTGAGATAAGAGTAAGAGAGAAAACAGACTGGTAAATTGAGGGCTGATAACAATAATAAATAACACTTATTCAGCACGTACCATGTGCCAGGCAATGTTCTAACTGTGTTATGTATATTAACTCAATCCTTCAACAACTCTATGGGGCAAATACAACTATTATGCCCAAATTTTCAGATGAAAAAAAGTGAAGAACAGATGTGTGAAGTAATTTGCCCAATGTATGCAGCTGGTAGGTACACAAGCTGGGATTTGAACTCATAGAGTGTGGTGCTATAGCTCATGCTTTTATCGACTTGACTACATTGCCCCTAAAATTTATAGGTCATAAGGATTTTTTTTCATCTGGAAAATGTTAACCCACTAATAATCAAAATAGAAAAAGCTAGTGGAGAAAGTCTAGAGATGAGAGTAAAGCAAAATCTCAAAACAAAGGTGAGAAAAGAACTCAGGTGTGATCTTGGAAGAGAAAAGACACATTTTAATTAAAATAGGAGGGAAGGCGTGTTGGAATGGAGATAAGCAAACTGCAGTGGCTCACACCCAAGTACAAGTGCAGAAATCATTGACTCACTAATGACAGAAGGGTAGGAGCCTGGAGAGTACGAAAAGCACTTGAAATGTCTCCTGTGAAAAATACAACAGGGTCCTTGACGAGCTAAGTAAGAGGACTAGCTCAGGGCCCAGTGAGGGCCAGGTGGCATGGATTTTTAATAGGCCCAAACAATTATCATTTTATGACTCCTGTAAAACATGCCAATTATAAATCGATTTTCTATTCATTAAGGCAATTGCTCTAGGGACCTATTAATCTACTTCAGTTCTGTAACTTGAAAGGTACTAACCAAATCCCTCTTGAGAGATTCTACAGGCCTGTATTATCACTCATTCAGACTCACCTCCTCCCCAGTCCATCCAAATCTTCAATATTTTCTCTACTTACTATGTTTCATCCATTCAAAGACACAAGCCATTTCCGATTTTATCATCTCAGAAATCAGGCTATGTCTTATACTTGATAAAACTGGGAGCATTTTTTTCCCAGTGGTATGAAAAATAATGCTGTATCTTACAATCTATAGCACGTTAGATTAGATGAACCACATTATTTGTTCTGCCTTCAATTAACATGAGCACTTCCAAGCCAAGGAAGGACAAGAAATGGAACCTCAACACGACTCAAGGTTTCTGTAGCTTCTTACCCTACCTCACACATACCCATGTGTGTTCACTTACACTCGCACCAACTCTGAGAACTAGGTGTTCATTATGTGTCCCCTTCCCAGAGGAAGAATCAGGGGTTCAGAGGAGTCAACTGTCCAGCATGAGTCACTAACCTGTGGAACCAGGAGTCGAGTAAAATGCTCGTCTTCAGGCACCAGCTCTGCTCTTCGATCACCCCCGATTTTTGCTCTGGATAAGAGTCCCAGTGCCCTACATTTTAACTAAGGAGTGAACACTACCTGTAGAACTTTGGTCATAATAGACAACCTCTTCCTCATCAATGAAGAGAAAAGACAGTTGTCTCCCTTTATCCACAAGAAGATACAGTCCAAGACTCCCCGTGGATGCCTGAAACTGAGGATAGTATAGAATCCTATATATAACCCATACATATATATGTATGTGTATATATATGTGTGTGTGTGTGTATATATATGTTTGTGTGTATATATATATGTATATATATGTATGGGGTATATATAGGGTTAAATATATATATATATATATATATATATATATATAGGGGTATATATATGGGTTTTTTCCTACACATGCATACCTATGACAAAATTTAAGTTATAAATTAGGCACAGGAAGAGATTAACAATCAGTAATAATAAAATAGAACAATTACAATAATGCACTGTAATAAAAGTTATGTGAACGTAGTGTCTCTCAAAATATCTTACTGTACTATACTCACGTTTTCACTGAAAGGAAGTGCTTTAGGGTTTCTCTTTCGCATATTAAAATTGCCAGTATCACTACGCTTGCACTTTGGGGGTATCATTAACTAAAATAAGGGAGCTTGAACACAGGCAATGTGATACCACGACATTCGACTTGATGACTGAGAAAGCTACTAAGTGACCAATGGGTGGGGAGTGTATACAGAGTCGATATGCTGGACAAAGGGATAATTTACCTCTGGTTTAGCATGAGATTTCATCACACACTACTCAGAACGACACACAGATTAATACTTAGGAGGGTTTATTAGTAGGATTTTTATTTAATATTTTCGGACTGTGTTTGATCTCGGGTTACTGAAAACTTAGAAAGCAAAAACCGGGTTAAGGTGTGACTACTGTGTATCTCACCCAACATCACTCTGTACTCAAAGCACAGAAGCTGTCTGCAAAAGTCCTTTCTATCCTATTTTAGTTTATTTAATTTCACAGGCTATAGTCATCAAAATCCCAGGGTCCTCGTGTTGATAAACAGAAGCCTTCTTGTATGCAAGAAAAGGAAAAAGAGAAAGAGAGAGAGCATGCAAAAAAACCCCACAAAACTGCTCTGCAGGATTGGAGCAATACTTTGAGTTGATGAAATGAATAAAGATAGCCAATGTCATTAAACAGCCAGTGGAAAAATAACCCTCATCTCCAGATTTATTTGAAGACAACCAGAAAGACAGAGTGAAACGTAACACGGCACTGACACAAAAGTCTGTTACTTCCACGGAACTCAATTAAATATGTCAATTGGCAATGAAATTATAATAGTCAACCCTTCTTTTCAGGCATCTCAAGATACTGTTTACCTTGCATTACCCACAAACGGGCTGCAATGGTGGTGAGCTACCCTCAGATTACCAGGCAGCCAAGCCAATTTGGACATTCATGCAAACAAAATAGTCAGACTTCCAAATTGCCAGTCTGGCTGGAGAACCAGATTTATTTTGAGATTTTGGTGACTAAAATAAATAGACTTGAAGCCTGAGGATGGGCAGGGTCTACTGGGGGATGAGGGTTGGACTATGGCCAAAGGGAGGGAAAAGGCCAGAGGGTCACTAAAGAGAGAATAATAAATGCATTTCTGAATAAAATCTGTCACAGTGAGACTCAGCCAAGTGCTATTGCAGTCTCATGCTATTAGACCATAAATGTATTGCTAAGGGATAGTTAATAAAACAGTATGGCACTGAGGCAGAAAAAGACAACAAAGGAAAGAATATGGTAATTTAACAAAATCAGTGGGGGAAAGATGGATTAGTATATAGGATCTAAGTCAAAAATATATTTTGACTCCATTTATTTCTTTGCCACTCTATAGTCCCCATATAGTTCAAACTATCATCATCTTCCATTGAACAATTCCAAAAACACCTAGTTGGCTCCCCACTCTTAGTCTTTTCCTTCTCTAATCCATTCTCCAAAAACTGTCAGCATGATTTTTTAATGCAAATAAAGTTATTGTGGTGGAAACTGAGAGGCATCCCTCAGATTCTGTTTCAATAAAGGACTTGTTGTCCAGAGGCTGGGAGTGATGCTGGCCCCTTCAGGGTTACCATGCCTGCAAAGAACTGTCTTGCGCCAGGTCACACCCCATCCTTAGGAGGCCCATGTCCAATGATGGTTCAATGTAAAGGTCTAAATGCCCAAACATCTCAGCATCACTGGAACCACTCTGGGGGACTCCTGCTCCCCATAAGGTCAGCCAAGGCTGTCACTGAGCCCAAACTCCAAATTACCTTCTGTCTCTGCCCAGTCCTTCTTCGGTCCCCTTCTTCCATAGATGCTACTTCCAAGACCACTCTTTAATAAACAACCTTCCTGCTCAACTCTGTCTCAGGAACATAAGCTATAGCCGTCTTTTACTTCCTGCTTGAAACTCTGCCATGGTATTTTTGGGGTCCTGCTGATCCAGACAGACTCCTCTCTTTCCATTCTCCTATTTCAGTCATGCTAAGTCTCTGTCTTCCAATGCACCAAACTCAAGCAGGCCTCAGGACTTTTGCCCTTGGTGGATCCAAGATAAGGTTTCATCCTATTAAGGACATCCAAATTACTCTAGCCTGTGGGATGCAGATTACTCATAGATAACACATTTCATCACTTTATAAGCTCCTTATACTGAACAGCTTTCTCTTAGAAAAGCTGATTTTTTTTATAATACCTGGCACAGAACTTTGCTCACAGAAGATGCCCAAGGAATAAAATGTATATGGAAGTGAATTATATGACTTGACAACAAATACTAAGCTATAGGACCAAGTGTCTATCAACAAGGGCACGCTCAATCAGCTCTGCTATGAGAACTAAAACCAAACTCCAGCAGAGGAAAGGGTTGGAGGGATGGGAGACAATTGGTATATACAAAGTGCAACTGTCTTGTAAAGTTGGGCTCAGAAATTTTTTTGTGGCAAACTAATGCATAACCTCAGCAATGACTCATACCCAAGGCATTTAAGGAAGAACCAAAAAGTACATTGGGCTGTCTTTTCTCAACTCCTGTTTATCACATCTCAGAAACTCCCTTCAGGAAAGTTTTAAAGTTTTCTTCTTGAATGATTTCATACTAAGACCTTATTTCTTCACCCAATGACTCTTTGTGTGAGTGAATCTAAAGCAAAGAATATTCTACCTATTCACAGTACATCCTTTCTCCCTAATTCCAAGGCCTGTTACTTAATCACATTTTTCTTTCCATACAGGACCCCTAACAACAAATTCTGTCACTTTTGCTTATTCAAAAGAGCAAAGTTAATTAAAATGAGCTATGTCTTCTTGAATCTAACCACCATGGCCCCTTTAAAGAGAACCTCCTTCTTAGAAGGCATTAAAAAAAAAGTAGATTGATTTAAATAACTAAAAAGTTCCAGAAAAATAAATAATCCACTTGCATTCCGAAGATCTCCAATAGAAGAGTGGCATGACTATGCTGGCAGGATAGTATCTCCTTAAGCATGAGTAATATACTTGTCTTTGAATTTTAGAATTGATTGATACACAGATAGCTTATATTCTTAAAATCATGGGAAAACAACTCCTTAAAAACATGAGAAGCCTGGACAGAAAACAGGTAATAGAAGTTGATGGAAGAAAAGGAATCACAGATCACCTCTAAATGAGCCAGAAACTTAATTATCACTTTTACTGAAATCCAAACACCTGGGTTCTTGTTTCAAGGAGACCTACTCACAGAACATTTTCATGACTACCCTTATGTCTGCAACTGAAGATTAAAAACTAAATATTATTTGACAAGTTTTTATATGACGACATAAAGAGTGGCTGGAGCCTGGCTGTTGACTCAGACATTTCTGCCAACCTCCTTTGCCTGCCAAAATATAGCTTTAGTAAGTACACATAAATTTTATTTTTAATAAATAACCGCAAAACGGTTTCATAAACAGACTAAACTGTGGATAATTGTAGCTTACAATGAATATGTGTTACAGTGTCAGTCCTGAACCTGGCACACCCCAGCCCCATCTTATGGATTGATGGCAACCGGCTCCCACTGGAACAGCGCTGTGATTTTCTTGGGAAGAGACCGACATCCTAACTACTTCAGCTCTGCCTTCTCGCCATCGCCCTCCTGTCTGTCTCTGCAGACATGAGGTTTTAGAGTCCTGAGACTTTAAAAGGAGAGCTGAGGTCTCCACGTGGTGTCCCAGAAGGGGCTTTGTGGTAAGAAAAGTTCTTTATGCCCTGACCAACCTGTAGAACCTACGATGGCTTACAATGAATAAATAAAGGGCATCTGGGGGGAATAAATACTGATGTGATGAGAGGGAACCAGGGAGAATAAACTGTTCTTTCTAACTAACTTTTCTTGGAATTTACGTGTTCCTTCTACTCAAAGGATCCTTTTGGAAGACTGTGTTGCCTTTTCCTCTGCTGGCAGCATTTTTTTTTTTTTTTTTTTTTTGGTAAGTAAATCAACTGATTCCTTAAGAAAAAATAGCTTATTGAAAGCTTAATGAATGTGTGTTTTTTTCTTTAGAAATGAGCTTTATTTTAAGCTTCCTCGACCACACGTGTGCTCTGGTGGCCTTCCCTCCAGCTCAGGGAAGGGAGGTCCACGCTCCCAACCCTTCCAGCTGAGCCTCCGAATCCTTCAGTTCACATGGGCCCAGGAAACACACACAGGGAGAAAAGTCAAAGGGGGAAACATTCTGAAACACTTTGAGCTTCCTTTTGAAGATGAGGAAGGAGAGTTTTATCTCTAGTAAAAACAGGCCCTTCTGTGGGGGAAAAAAGAAGTGATGATTGATCAAACAGGATTCGGGATTCCAGGCATGCCAAGACATCACCGGGTTAAATGCTGGCGATGACCCCGAAGACCCCATGCTGCTTGAAAATAAATAACTCTGGCGACAGGATCCACATTCCTATTGTACTAGGCAATCTTACATGTTTTACATTCTACCTGTGGTGACCTTTCGCTCATTCCTTAGCTCATAGTTGGACTGATTCAGCCCCTGAGAACCTTCTTACCAGGCGTACGAAGCGAGGGCCTGGGATGGACGGGGCAGAGCATGTGGCAAGGAGGAGAGACGGAGTAAAACAGGAGCCGCTGACACCAAGAAGTGGCCGGCCTGAGGACACGGAATCAGCAGGGCTATGGATTAAGTGCCATGTGAGCTCAGGGAGAGAGTGACTCATGAGTGCCTGAGGTTGATCTGCACCGGGAGGAATGCCTCGTGGTGCTTGGTGGCCTGTGCAACCCTGGCAGCCGGCAGTGCCGCCTCACCACTCTGTTATGCTCCTCAGCGCTGCCAAGGCTGGATTTCTCCTCCTAACCTCAGTCCCCCTCCCGTCTGCAGACTCACAACCCTACACAACCCCCAGCAGTATTTCTCTAAGCAAATCCTCACCCGGCTCCAGGTAGCCAGTTTTCTATTCCTCACTCCAAATTAAATCAACTCTCTCTACATAGTTCTTGTTAAGAAGCTGTGAGCAGAAAACTAGTGAGGACACAGAAAAGCCGGGTCTCTGTTCTTCAAAAAGTTTATAGCTCAGCAGGAGAGTTAGATATTTAAAATTTTAACGGGGAAAATGCTGTAACAGAGCTGCAAGTCAAATGCTCTGAGCACTGAAAAAACTGGCGGTAAGTTTGGGTTTGATGGGGTCACAGATGTTTTCACAAAGGTTCTGGGTGTGAGGTGAACTGAGGCATGGACATGTGTCACGGAGCTCCGAGGAACTGTGAGCAAAGGACTACGGATGCTTGGGCGGGTGGGTAAGAGTGTCGCCAGATGGCATAGGGGAGGGGACCAAAAGCTGCTGATTTGGACCACGTGGAATTCAAACCGAGAACAGGAGTAACTCTGTGGAAAATGAAGAGCATTCGAAGTTTTCTTAGAAAAAAGAAAAAATGAAGTAGACTGTTATTTAGAGTGGTAACTCCAGAAGCAGCGAGAAAGACTGACTGGAGAGACTCAAGTCAGGAGTCAGAATGGACCCCTGCGATAGCCCAGTTACAGTGGGAATAGAACATACTATACGATAAAGGGCCCTGTCAAGGCTAAAATGTGTGATTTCCTAGTGTGGGCAGGCTCATTGTCCCAGTTAAATCTCCCTGCTGCCCTTCCTTTTCAACGATCAGACAAGTGACCAATGAGATCAGATGTTTATCAAATAAAGTGTTCTTTATCAAGAACAGTGCTGTCCAATAGAAACTTTGCAATAATGGGTACTGAGTGCTTGAAATGTGGCCACTATTAAGTCAAGAATTGAAATTTTAATTTAATTATAATTTACATAGCCCCATGTGGCTAATGTCACCACACTGGACAGTAGCAGCTCTAGAGAATAAAATTTTGTGGAGTCAAGAGATTCAAAGCATTTCTGAAAAATTTACATTACTCCAGTTCAGTGGCTTTGCTGGATTTCAAAGGTGGTGTGTACCAGTGTCTACCAACCTATTAAAAGCCCCACATTAACAAATAAGAAGATGCAGTGCTTATATTTATCTCAAGCATAACAAAACTTCAAAAACATTTTTTCTTCTAAAAGGATCCATTCTAATTACTCACAGGGTCATGTAATCTCCAGGTCTGCTGGATAGCCTATGGATGGTAAGATCATGGAAGTCAGGAAGAGGCTGACTAGTTCTGACTTCACAAAAGACCTGCCTCCTGACAACACATTTTCCAAAGAAAGCTGCCTGGTGAGTCCTTGCCCCAGTGTAACTGAAGAAGTATAGCAAGATGACCGTGGTGTGTAATTAAATGTTTTTGTAAGTTGATTTGTGGTGTTAACTTTCCTGATCATCGAAATGATTTTGTTCAATATTTTTTCCTTTGTGGGCTTAGAGTCAATAATTACAATCAGCTCCTAAGTCTTTAATGCTGAGTTTTCCATGCAGTTATTTCAAGAACATCCTTCTGCAATTTTCTTAGAAACCGATTCCTTGTCACAATATACTATATGTCATGGCTACTAGTCAGCTATCGGGATACATGACCTTCTGGGCACTTCGCTCTGTAGAACCTCTAATGGGAGACTAGCAGACTAAGTAAAACCAGAATTAGGTAACTTGTCACTTGCTAATCTCTGTAACAAAACATATGAGAGAAGCACGGGAAGAAATTTAGTACTATGAAGATTTTGAAACAACATTTAACTTCTATATTAATAGTTTCTAGTAAAACAAGTATTTAGAACATGTCTATAGTAATATGAATCTGATAACTTTTAAAAACCTTTAATCCGATTAACCTTTTAAAATAGATTGCCTTGAAACCATAACGAAAGAAATGAATTGCCTAAAGCCACAAAGATAAAACAGTGCTTTTCAAACTGTAGATCACAACCAAGTAGGTCTGGTAATTAATTTAGTGGATCTGAACCAAATTTTAGAACAGAGTGGAAAAGGAGTAGAATATAAAATATCAACGTATTGACCAGAAATATTAAAGGGAGGAAAATGCTGTATCATAAAATTCTCAGTTGTGTTTGTGTGTGTTCTGAGTCATGATAAAAAAATTTTTCATAGGGAATTACTGCACAAAGAGCTTGAAAGCCACTGGTTACCAGATGGCAGGACCTGAAGTCTCTTGCTAAATATATTGTTCCATGTGACAAATATTTATTAAGCATCTATTTTATGCTTGATACTGGATTCAGTTATGAGAACACAAAATTGAATTCATGGTTGCTTCCCTCAAATAATTTACTATCTAAAAATATACACACACAAATAATTGTAATACAAATTATGTATGCAGATGTGTGTTGGGAACATGGTACAGGGCACCTCTACTTCTTCAAGTGACAGAAAGCAGACAGGAGGCATAGACAAGCCTTCACAGAGTGGCCTTTGATTTCATCCTTGAAAAGTAAGTGACTTGGGGCACTGGCTGGGTAGCTCAGTTGGTTAGAGCACCATCCTGATATGCCAAGGTTGTGGGTTCAATCCCAGGTCAAGGCACATACAAGAATCAACCAACAAATGTATGAAAAAGTGTAACAACAAATCAATATTCTCATTCTCTCTCTCTCTTCCCCCAAAAAAATAAAGAAGAAAAAAAAAAAAAAAGTCAGTCACTTGGAAGGACAGAGAGAAAGGCAGTCCGAGAGAGACTATCTCATACAAGGGTTGGGATGTGAAGTCTACTGTGCCCACAGTCTAGGGTGGTACTCAAATTTCATTGCATGGCTTGATCATTTAATATGGCCTTCAAAGCTAGAGGTAAAAGTTGAGATATTTTATTTTCATTACTTTTTCATTGTTAATAATATGATGGTATTTGATTTATATCTTAAAACCATCACTTTTAAGAGCAATGTTTCTCAGAAGGAAGAGTTCTGCTCAAATGGGTCCAAAGTTATACTTCCTGAGGAAAAAAACAAAAATTACTTGTATAGTAACAAGGTCTAGCAAGTCATATATAGCTCAAACTCCTTTCTTTTGGTAGCATGAACAAAACCAAATATTTATTAGAAAACATAATAGCACATTATGAGAAAATCAAGAAAATTAGGTCACACTGTTTCATACTTATCACTGTCATAGGACATACATCATTTAACTTAATTTCACACTTATAAAATCTACATTATCTTGGGGGTTGAGTGGAAATTGAAGTCCAAATCCAGACATGTGTGCCATGAATGATCACGAAAGGCTTTTGGAGACAATTTAAGGCAGTATGTGAGTTCTCTACGGGCATGAATTTATCGAGTTGAAGACACTACTTCGAAATAAAAGTTTTTGTTAATGTTTCTCTTCTCGGTGTCATTTATATTTGAGTGTAAACATATTTGATGTTTATTTCAAATTTCTTTCCTCTTCCTTTTCTTTTACATGGTAGCTAACAAAGAATTTTTCAAATAGCATTTCACCACACAGGCATCAAATGATGCAACAGAATCTAATGGAACGTAACAGATGTGTCAGGGCAATCACTGAAGAGAGATAAGAAACTATAACACACTGGGTCCATCTTAATCATTCTAAATGTTATGTGCGTGTATTCTTTCTTTAAGATGGAAAAAAAATTTCAATTACTTTTCAAATAATCTCAAAAAATGAAAGTAACCCTTGTAGTTTAGATTGCATAAAGTCCATGGGAATTGCGATTGTAAAGATTTTGACATGGCCTTGAGGTATAATCTTACCCTTCAAAAATTATTTTTTTAAATAATTACTGATTTAAAATGAGAAAATAAGTAATAACATTTCCAAGCTTTACCATAGCAGTTTTAGAACAAAATTAAACCTTCCTGTTAGGGTACCCATTAAATTTTTCAGGTCTTAGAAGGGAGAGGCACAGTAATTACAATTGGAGTCTCTACCTAAGACTTAAAGGTCAAACAAACCCAAAAGAATTGTAACTTTTTAAAGAAGTTCCTATGGGTTTTCCAAAATAAGAAAAGTGATTATGAGTTAGAGTGTGTTTGGGTTTGGTTTTAATTTTGCAGGAGTGAACATTAGCCTGAAAATATATTTATATCTCTTGGAGTAAAAAGCTCTATCTCTTTTCTCCAACTGCCTGAATGCTGCAATGTCAGATTTTTCAAATTCTTCTCTACCTTGGAGGAATCAGGTATTTCCAGGAGCGCCAGGCTGGATGCCGTGCCTTTCAGCAGGACTTCAATTGTCTACCTGTTTACATAGCAGAAGCTCTGTAATTTAATTCCCACCACAAAAGACAATCACTGTGATTAAATCGGCGCTGGTTTAACAAGGTACACCTAATAAGCACTTCTGCTCATCAGGTCTTGCACAAACAACATTCTTTCATTGGGCAACATGTAAAATCACTCGACTTCTGCACCCTCTTGCAGACTCCGCACTGAGCGCCGTGCGCTCTCTTCACTAACTGTTCAGTGGAGCGGAGGAGAGACACCGCCCCAACCCAGAGACTGCAGCCTCAGGTCCACACAGCCTCAATGAAGGCAGGGGAGGAGAGAGTTTTTCCACTGTTCATTCACTGTGGGGTTTTGGTAACCACACCACAAAGGGCATGTTTCTCACAGCACGTAACAAAAAGAATATGCCTCAGAGAACACAACTTTTTCCAAACTCAACTGGTTTCCCCAATTTTTACATTTCCTCCCCCTTATATTCTTCTTCAGACAGACACATGCAAATGTTCTCTCTCTCTCTCTCTCTCTCTCTCTCTCACACACACACACACACACACACACAGTTGAAAGAAGGCAAAAGAAAAAACCAGAAAGGTCTTACAGAACTCAAATGAAAGGAAGACAAAGCTTTAAATAAAGAGAAATACTTGTTAAAAGGGAACACAACTCAGGATAAGAAGCCTAGAGAAAAAGAAAACAAGATATTATTGTTCAGCTCCATAAAAAGGAAACTATTTCAAAGGTGTGAAAAAGTGCCGAGCAGAGCTGCAGCTCAGTAGTGGATTTATGAACGATCATGTCCTTTCAGGCCCAAAGGGGAACTCATGGATCAGCTTCTCCTAATCCAGCGTCTCGGCTGTTTCTGGATTTCTGTCACCACAGCTCACATTTCCTTCTTTCTTTTTACATGTTTATCTCCCTCCTCCTCAGGAGGTGACTAGAAGGTGGGCCCTTCACAAATGACTCTTATACCTGCCGGGGGTGAGGAATGCAGAAGAGCATCTCAGGAATTCCAAGCATCAGGCAGCATTAGGCTTAGGCAGAGCTGCTGTGTGCAGGACAGAAAGTGAGTGAGGTGAGCGAGCCTGGACACAGGAACAATGGAGCTTGTGCCCTTAGAAATCACTGCAATTTACGCTTTCCATTTAGGGACAATGCTCTGTTAAAAAAAAAAAAAAAAGTGATAGAGTTGCAAAGACACAATAAGGGCTTCTAGTCTGCTGCTTCTGTAGAGAACTTGCTCTGATGTATTCCATCCATTTCTGTCCACGTATTTCAGGCTTTGGACAGAGGAGCAGACCTCTCCCAGAGTTGGTTTTTTGGTTTGGTTTGGTTTGGTTTGGTTTGGTTTGGTTTGGTTTGGCTTGGTTTGGCTTGGCTTGGCTTGGTTTGGCTTGGTTTTCTCAAATCCTGCCTCCTGCAGCCACCCCATATTATATACCCACAGTAGCTCACATCAGAATATATTTCTTCCCAAGGGTTATTTTGCTGCTATTTCTAGAAGGGAATCATGTATGAAGATATCTGAGATCCCCAAAATTTATATTAGAAAAGAGAAGTCAGAACAGAAAAAGTGGAATATGTATATGTATTTATATATGTATATGTTTACATATATACATATATAGCTATGTACATATATATGCATAACTAGATCTAGACAGCTATATACAGAGAGATGTTATACATGTATGCTGACATATGTGTGTATGTATATAATTAATCTTAACTTGTTTCCCCATCTTGCCTTTTTAAATCCTTGTGACTGTTGTTGTACGCATATGTCTTTTCACATAAAGGTAATATTTACAATTCAACATCAAATAGTTATACGTAATAAGTTACGGGTTTTCAATGATCAATTCATAATCCAACTTTGGCCTGGTCCTCTAGGACCACATCTAGGACAGCCTCTCATGAAGGAGAAGCGAACACATCCACAGCGCCTTAGACCCTGACCTCATTTGCATGTGGTCCCAACTTTTACAGATCATCTCCACTGACGTGAAATCTCCTCTTATCCCCTCTTCCAACTCCAACACTCCCTCCTCTGGCCTTAGTGTCAGAAGAGCTGTCCTGCATCAGATGATCCTGATGCCCACGCTGATGCTGATGCTGACAGTAATGGAGATGACGGTGGTGGTGGTGGCAGTGATGACGATGGCAATGATGACAGCCAACAATTACTGAGAGTTACTATTACGCAGGCATTAAGTAAATATTTCTCATGGATCTTATTAGATCAACAACAACTCCATGAGGGAAGACCTATCCCCATTTAACAGGGCAGGAAACTGAAGCACGGAAGTGTTAACTATCCTACTCAAGACCACATACTAGTAACAGAGCCTGAACTTGAACCCAGACATTACAACTCCAGAATCTGTGCTGTTAACTCCTACACCCTCCTGCATCCCAAGATGTCCATGCAGGACCGGAGTCACTGACAGTCTGGGCTCGTCTACAAGACGCTTAGTCCAGGCTCAATGTCTATGGGTACCAGTGCCTAAGTGTGCATATGTATTCAGCTGACTGCATTTGGGCAAATTTAAAGCCAATTTCTACACAATTGATTGGGCTATGGAATGATCCAAAAATGTAAGGGGCCAAAACAAGCAAACTGCTTCACAGTCTGGCTATTCCTCTCACACAGACAACGCCAGAATCCCTGTGAGCAAGGGCAGCTGGACAACAATGCAGAGAACACAGGCACCTCCTGGGTGTATTCTTCACCACCTCCCAACGACACACCCAAAGTATGCCCCATCAGAGACATTCGTGTTCCCTTACTCCACCTGAGACCTGAAATAAAATGTAAATACAGTTTACAAAACCATGATCACATAGGGAACCGAGGAAAAAGGCAGAAATGTTCTGATATTAAAGAATTCTAGAAAGATACAAAAAGTTCACAAGACCCAACTCCCCAACTCTGTCTGTCTGTCTTTCTCTCTCTCTCTCTCTCTCTCTCTCTCTCTCTCACACACACACACACACACACACACACACACACTCTATAAGGAGCCACCCAAATGGCAGGCAGAAAATAGTCAGAAAGCAGTGGGTAAAATTAGTAAAAAGTGCTTCAAATGAGAAATGAAGAGGGGAACATCTTTCACTGATTCTATACTATAATCATTCATTCAATAAATATTGAGTATAGAGCCTTAAGGATATAAGTTAAGGGGCTACCAGTGTAGTGCAAGAATTAGACACGAAAACAAATTACATCTTTTAAATCAGTCCTTTAAGGGGATGACTGGGTATCTATATGCACACAGGGTGGAGCAAAAATAGGTTTACAGTTATCTGTATGGAAATAATAAATAATAATACAAGAATAAACTCTTGTTTCACATGCTCACACTGTAGACCTACTTTTGCCCCACCCTGTATGATTTTCTGAATGGATTTGAATTAAAGCCTACCTCAGAGCCTATCTCAGACAGGGATTAACTGTTGTTTGGGGGGTTCTACATGTCTCTTCCCCTTTATTAGTGATGGCCAAACAATTCATTGTGGCTAATTTCAAGTATTAATAAATCTTAGCTTCACATTTAATCTCTTTACCTAATGTTTTGGCTTACTTCCTGAATTTCAAACATCTATAACCTGACCTCACAGATGCTTTCAAGTAACCTCGTTGAATGTATACTGGAGTGGTATGAGGGGACTGTAACAGACTGCAATGCCTGTCCCTTCTCAAAAGAGACTTAAAATCATGTATGGTAATGACACAGATCAACAAATGAGTTAACCACAAAAATGGCTCAAATTACTGTGGGACTTAGAAAAGTATGAAATTTAGTTGAAGGAATTAAAAAAGATAGTTTAAAATCTTTACAATTAGTGTTTTATAAAATATAAAATAAAATAAAATTTCATTAAAATTCATAAAACTTTAAAAAGATAATATTTAATATCCTTTATGTCTGAAGACCTTAGCATTTACTGGTGCTTAAGAAGTTGAAGCAGCCAATGGACTTAATCAGGACCTCTGGTGGTTATGAGTTTGTCACTGGCAATGCCCGCACTTGCCACACTCATGGGAAGCGCTCTACTGTTGATGTCACTGTCAGGCTCCATGTGGTGACCCCTGACAACTGTAGGCTTATATTCTCCCACGTTCAATCCAGTAGGGAAGAGAAAATGTTTCTTCCCAGGAGCTCCTGCCCATCCTCTGGACTCACTCGTTCCCATGTCTGAGATAAACGCTGAGGTTAAGAGGCTTTGGTGCACTGAAGGGCCTCACTTGGGTCACAGACTCCACTCCTGGAGTCAGAAATGACAGCTTACCTGAATCAAAAGGACAGAGAGTAGAAGATGGGCCACAAAAAGGAAGGACGGTTCCAGTAAATATCCTCTACACACCTCATTCCACCGAGGCAGAGCCTAGACATGAGCCTTACCTTCCAATCGCATGTGAAGCAGCATCGGTGAGGAACACAGGGAAATAAAAATGTAATTTTAGTTTCTGAACTAAAGTCTTTCTATAAATGATTCTAAAGTCTATGTTTGACTTTCAGTGAGTGTTCACAGCCCCTTGAATCCGTGTCCGTCTCTGACACAGACTCTGAATCTGTAACCCCTCCTCCTGGGATCAGTTGTGCTTTCTGCTCTTTCACGAGGCTCCCCTTCCACTGATGGGGGGCTTCTGAAGAGAATATAGGGGCTGACTCGTCAATCAAACATGTGTTAAAATGGAGAGAAATGGAATCCCTTAAAGGGTGTCGACAAATTGAGGCTAAACAGGAGAAGTGATTGCAAACCAGGAAAGAATCACTATAGGTGGGGTGCCTGTCCACCAGCCCTGCCCTGTTCTCAAGACTTTCTACTCAACTCTGAAAAATGTGAAATGCTCTGAGATCACTGTTCAGCGTCAGGAGTGGGGAGCAGGGGGAAGGACCTCACTGAAGGTATCCCAGGGCATGTGGTGCTGTTTGCTAATCATGTAACAGTAAACCATGACCCACACTCTGTGTCCACAAAATTAAACACGCTCAGACCCCCCGCCAAAGCACGCACTTCTCACCTGCATTTTCAGGTAATTATCATCACACTTTCAAAACCAGTTTGTTTGTCTAAGCTTTTTATTTTAGGGTGCTTCAAATGCTCTTTGGAAGAAAGTGGGGTTACCATAAATCATAGCTTATTGTCTGGAAAATATGAGGTCTTTAATAAATGTTTTATTGGTTGGATTAATAACAACGGTTAATGGGGACATATGCCCCACTTGAGTGGGGCACATCAGGACTTTAACAAGGCCCTGTAGGAGCCTTTCTGGAGACAACGCCATGACTCAAAGGAATGACTAATATTAGGAATTCCAGACATTATGATAGATGCCAAGGGGAGAATTGTCATAACTTGGGTTCTGTTTGAGGACTTCCCGATTTCACTATTTATCTTGCCAACAAATAGGCAAGATAAATGGGTTTTGTCTATATTAAATCCACTTATATTCAAGTAACAACCTCTGAAGTAGGTTTCATCAAATTCTGCAGCCTCCTACAAATTACATTTACTTTCTGAATACAGTTGGTTTCCTGGCAAAACTATTTCACTCATAAAAAAAATGATATGTAAGAACTTACATGTGATTAAAAATTTTCAAAAGAATCTTGAAACATGCCTGATGAAGTTATATGTGTATATGATGAGAGCTCTGACACATTCTCATATAAATGCCCAGCCCTACACATTGAACAACTCCAGGGGAGTTCCAGTCCACTTCGTACTTCATGCACATGGTGGCTCCCGGAGACGTACAATGCAATGGCCAAGTATATGTGTCATGTTCTTAAAATGCAGTGTGTGTGTCTGTGTCTGTGTGTGTACACATATCTACATATCTAAAGCTGAATCTACATCTATATATATCTCAAGCTAGATTTCGTCTTTCAGAAATTTTTCCTTTGCTCAACAGTGACTTGGCTTAGAATTTTTCAATGCATTTGTACCATGGAAGCTACCCCCAAGCCACTGATATCCCCTTACCATCACTCTACTTTTAATGAGTTGAAAATTACAACTGAAGTTGTAAATGTATGCCTTGTTCATAACTTTATTTAAGTAATAATAAGACTTTGGGAGGTGAGGTGTGTGAGAGAAATACAGACAGACTCCAGTATCGATTTATCACAAAACCATGGCAATAATGAACAAAGTTCTTCATAAATCAGGAGAGCAAGTGCCCTGCCAATATCAGGAACTAAATACTATGCAAGTCACTTCCACTTTCGAGTCTTACCATAATTTTTAAATTGCACTTTTAATTTAAAGAGGGTGAGAATTTATTAGTTGATGATGATCCACATAGTAGGTTCAGAAATACACGGAATCTATCCTCAGCGGGTTCAACAGCAAAACAAGGTAAATTCTACTGTCAAGAGTCACAAAAGGTCGTAAGCTTACAAAAAATTGGGAAATCTGACAGATGGTGTAATATTTTTCTTAGCTGAAGTTGAGGTGAATTAATTGTATAAAACTACCCGATTACAAAAAAGAAAACCAAGCTGGCCTCTAACTGGAATAACACTTAGCTAATCTATTCAAACTGGATTTCAACCAAGTTTCCAGGGTAGAAAAGACTTATGACTGGTCACTAGTTCCCAGTACAAGTCTCAGTTTTCAAAATATTTCCTTTAAAAGAAAAAAAATAAAAGGGCAGAACACCAGTATTGAACTTTAAAGAAAAGAAAAAAAACCCTTTGCGGCACATATTCCTGGAATCCTGCTTAGCGCTGTCTCATTTTTTCCCTTTACCTTAACATTTCTCTAAAAAGGGACATTGTCTAACTAAGATGGTCCTTCCTTTGTTGTGGGGCCACCCTCGTTTACCTCCTGTTGAAATGAACACGGAGCATTTATAACAATGTAGGCTTTCACATCCTAACCCTCACCACTAAAGAAATCCGTTTATTCTTCCCTGATTTCCTCCTATATAGATTTTCCTATAAAATGTATATTCACACACTCTGCTGATTTATCACTATGGGAAATCAATGTCTCTCTTAGTGCTTCAGAGACTTAAAAGAAATAAGCCATTCTCAGCGGCAACAAGATGATATTCACAGAGATAATCTGCCTGTGAAATATTACCCAGCTGTCTTTGAATCTGTCACCATCACTTTGCTCTGTGGTGCATTTTGTCTTTTCTGACTAGACAGTGTTTATAAATAAAATATTTCCACTAGTCAACCAGATAAGGAGGAAACCTGGCCACTTGCTAAGACAGTGACAACTAGAAATAGACCACGCATTTGTGTCAAATTCTACGTCTTCCCACTGCTGTAACAAATTTTGGAGATGAGCAAGTTGATGTTTGACACCAAGCCAACCAGGAGCCTTCCTCCTGTTCTTAAGATCTCAGGTTTACGTGGGGGACATTGAGCCTGGAAGCATCCACCTGATATAAACTTGCTGTATGGATAATACCACTGTCATCAAAGTGGTTAAGGGACATATCCAGACAGGCCCAACATCCCACAGGCGCCAATATCAGAACAACAGTCCTTCTAAGTCTCAGGCCAGTGTTCTTGGCTTTCAAACTATCCAGTAACATATTGACATGAAAATAATTTCGTAACGGGCGTGCTGCTCCTTTTGTTATAAACCCAGGATAAAATTCCATTCCAGAGGATGGTCTGACGCAATCATCAATAAATAGCTTACCAAGAAAAAGAGAGTTTTTCCTTCTGCCTGGAAACATTATCTCCTGCAAATACCCCCACAAATGGGAGTTCCCATCACACAGAGCAGGCAGGGGGTTACTCTATCTCTCTAAACATCATTTTACTTCAAAAGTCTTTCTCAGGAGAGCTGTCTTGGAGAGGAGGCAGTCCATGCTGTGTGGCTCTTCTGTGTGAGGGACAGGAAAACCCTTGGAGGTGCTCTGGGAAGAGCTCACCTAAAAGCCATCTGGAGGCCCTTTCGATTGCTATGAGCCAAATTATCCCACCACACATGTTCACTCCTGCCCTGGGCCATAAAAACTGGAATGGTGTTGGGTCCCAGCCACTGCCTCCTTATATCCATAAATAAAGTCAGTCCTCTCCTCTGGCTCCCCGAGACGACTTCCGAGTTGGTTCAGGGTGTGGTGGGAAGAAACATGGAGATGGGATCCCCTGGCCGCTTTCACAGCTCATGGGGGGAGGGCAGGAGGGACACAACCGACGGAAGCTCGGCATCAATTTGGAACATTAATAAGAGGAATTAAGCCAAGGCCTGTCTTCATCTTATTTGTCTTGGGCCAAGACTAAGTGGCCATTTCATTACATTTCAGCAGGGAAGGAAGCGGGTGTTATTGGCCCATCTGATTAAGCCATGAACAGAGTCGGGGAAGAGGTGAGAATGGTTACAGTTCCTTGGAGAGAAGCCAGGAGAGGCTGCTATGGAGCTGGCGAGGGGAAGCTGGGCTGGAGGGAGCAGGGCCTGGTGGCCCGGAACCAGGCGCTCCACGTGGCTTCTAATCCAGGCTGGGCCACCCACCAGCTCTGTGCCCCTGAGAAATTTGACCTGCAGTGTTTTTCTGTGAGGTGGGAACAATCATTTTTTAATCAGGTTGTTTTGAAGACAATGTATGGGAAAGTCCTCAGAAAACAGTAAAGAACAATAAAAAATTTAAAGGATTATTATACATAAAAAACCTGAGAAACATTAAAAGAGCTAGAAGAGCCCGGCCAGGCGTGACTCAGCGGTTGAGCTTCGACCTAGGATCCGGGAGATCGTGGTTCAATTCCGGGTCAGAGCATGTGCCTGGGTTGTGGGCTCCATCCCTAGTCGGGGAGTGCAGGAGGCAGCCGATCAATGACTCTCATTGTTCATGTTCCTCTCTCTCTCCCTCTCCCTTCCTCTCTCTGAAATCAATAAAGATATATTTAAAAAAAAAAAAAAAAAAAGCAAGCTAGAAGAGCTAGGTAACTTAACATGGGAGCGTTGCAGGCTGGTGAGCCCCAGGTGAGCCCTGAGAGGATCCTGACTTGCGCAGGAAAGGGGAGGGTCTCAGGGCAGGACCCAAACAGAGAGGGGGAACCCTGAGAGGCCCCAGGTTCAGCTCAGGGCCACCACTGCCCTTTAAACCTGCCCCTTACAATCTAAGCGCCAACCCCTGCCTCCAGGCAGACCAGCCTGTGCCAAGCTGCGCCGTGTGGCGTACAGACGGGTTGGCACCGCAGCCGCAGCCTGATCTCGGAGCCAGCCGTGGGGTGCAGCAGCCGCACGCGGCAGCCCTGGGCAGCTTCTGGTTCTGGGCAAGCCCCGTACCCGCGTTTCTCGGCCCAGGCTCTGCCCTTGGGAACCTGGGCTGTGACCGCCTTGCCGCTCCCCCTTCTTCCCAGGCCCTGCGAGGCACACGAAAGCGCTTGGGGAACAGAGAATGCTCACAGCAGCGCAGCCCGCCCGGCTGTCCCCAGCCCGGAGGAGCGGGTGGGTGACCAAAGGCCAGATGCGGCTGGAGGCCCACCAGGAGCAGAGGGACAGGATGCCACAGCCCCTCCTGTTCCCCTTCTCGCTGTGGGAGTTCGCCGCCCGTATTCACGTTTTCTACCATCACCCAGAGGCGATGGGGAATTTCTGCGTTTTTAATCAGTCTCATAACCAGCCCGAAACCGTGCGCGCATCTCTTCCCATCGCCCCCTCGCCAGTCTCCTGCCTGCGCTTCTTTCCTCCACGGTCCTGTCACTTACTCCTCTCAAGGTGCGCTCCTGTCTCACTGAATCACTTACACAGACCTTGGGTGCCTGCTTAATTGATTCTTTCTGGGTTTTAATTTGCATCTTTGACTGTGCCATCCTGATTTCTTTCACTGTCCTCTCTGCGTGACATATGTTTATGCTTTAACAGGTTTCCAATATTCTGGAAGACTTCAGAGGCCAGGGTTGGGAAGAAATGCTATTTTAAACAGAATCCTCTTTGATGGGCCAGGCAACTGAGCAACACCAAGAATAAACACTCTGGCTTCAGAAAAGACACAACCAGAGTCTTCCGTTAGCGCCCGGATGCCCAGAGCCCACCTGACCAGCTCCTCCTCTGGCCGCCGACTGCAGGAACTGGGAGTGAGACCCATTCATTGATCAGCAAAAGTGAGGGTTTCCCATGAGCTGTTTCAACTTGATGTTGCCTCTGTATGATTTAGGGGCCTGCTGTTTGTTTTCTCTGTATTTGGATTTGCTTTTCTTTGGGGGGTAGGGGGTATTAGAACAGAGAACACGCAAATGAATTAATAAACTGGTATGTCTGGGAAAGCAGGAAACAGACAAGTGGTTCAGAACAGTGCATCCTATGGTGCCCACTGGGAACAAGATTTACGTTTTCAATTCTGGGTAGCTTAAGTATAAATGGAATTGCATTCAAGATCCTAAACATTAATACCATCCATGGAAGGTCCATATGACAGGAAGGAGAGGAGGCAAGGTGCTGTGATTCTGATTGCATGAGCCCATCTGGCAGATAATCCTGTAAGGCCTTCCCAATTCCCTACAGGGGGCCCTAAACCTGGGCTTGGCCTACCTGAGTGATTGCATTTTTATTGGGATCCTGCCACTGACCTGATACAACCATTCCATTTTTACTTTCTCATTGCTATAATGGGAGCCATAAGATGGAAATTATTCCTGAGTGGTATTATGCAAAGGAGTTAATATTTTTAAGTACCCAGAAACTGTACCATATGACAGAGGAGTACTGAATATTATGATTGCCACATGCATTTATTATGTTCTTCAAAGGGAAAAAAATATTACTCAAGTTTTAATCACAAGCATAGAATCATTAAACTTGCAATGTGGATGTGTAATTTCTGCCAAAAAAAAAAAAAAAATCCAGAAAACATTCCAAGTCTTTCATTTGTTTTAATGAGCTTCAGAACCAGCTATTGGCACCCAATTTTTAATATGCATCCATTTTCTTATTGCTGTATTTAAACACTTCTTCATGAGAAGCGGTCAATTTACTTCAAATGTACAGTGGTAGTTTAATAAACCAAGACCTTGTTATATGAATAGACTGTCTTAATGGCTTATCTTGGGTCATTTAGAGGACCTACATTCTGACCATATATACACAATATGATGAGCAACCAATATCTCCTTCATGGTTTTCTTAAATCTCAATCACTTGTGGGTACTGAAATAGTAAATGTGAATTGGACGCAACCTTTCAATAGACCCATATATTTTTTGCACATTAGGTCTTTGGAATAAAATTTCCCATTCATGATTCTGGGATTTCCAATTGGCCCCCAACAAAAATAAATGGCTATTACAGTTGCTCTACTTGTTTCTGAATCTGTCACGGTAGTTAAGTTAGGAGTAGAGTAGGCCAGAGCTAAGAAGAGTGAATCTAGATAGAGAGGAGATAAAACTTACGGAGATTTAAAAAAGGAGGGAGCAGGGCAACTCATTTGAGGCCAAGAATCATGCCATTGGAAGAGGGAAGAGACCCAGGCACAGGGCTGTCTCGTTCTGCAGTTCATTGCATGAGATGCCAGGGAGCGCACCTGAGTGCGGGGACCTCTTCCCCACTCACCATGGAGCATGTCCAAGAGCAGGACTGCACCCACCTACAGGAGGCATTCTCTCGATCACAGGAAGGCTTCTTAATCCCCACTGAGAAGTAGCCGGGTGCCAGTCTTGAACCCTGAGGCTCATGGGGAGGTGGTGGCCTAGGGGTGTTGACCCCAGGTGAGACAATATTTTAAAGGCACAGTAAGGGTAATGCTCCTAAGGGAACTAATGACTTTGAGTGGTTACAGGGAAAGGAGGGAAGGGAGACAGTAAGAGCAGTACTTCTTGGTTAGACAGAACGAGAGGCAATGACACAATATGAGGTACATTCTGTATCTTAATATGAGGTTCAACTTAAAAAAATTTTTTTTAATTATATTACCACTCTAACTTCCAATGGTTATACTTTGCTTAGATGTTCTTATTTAGCACTTGGAAACATGCCCATATGTTTTATATTTAATGTGCTTGTTAACTTATATTTATTTAGCATTTTACAATTCCTCTTAAGGGCAAATGCCACATTATCCATCTTTGTATCTCCAGCACTGTGCACTCAAAGAAGTACTTATAAACATTCGCTGATAATGACGTACTTAAACTTAGACAGGGACAGACGGACATGCGAGAGCCATTAACACACCCACACATGGGAGAACATAGATACGCCTGAGACACACGCTCAACCATACCCTGGTCCTTCCTCCAAAGACTAATATAAAGAAAAGAATATTTATTGAGTGTCTACTATGTTCCATTCAAGAGCCTAAGATTTAACATCCATTACCTCAAGTGTATACTCATAATGACCCGTTGAATTAGATGCTATTGTTGCAGATGAGGAAACTGAGGTTCAAGAGATTTTAAGAAACTTACCCAAGATAATATAACGACCAACATTCAAATAGAACGAGACTGGGTACCAACCGGAAGGAAGAAAAGGTGGCATGTGTTCCCCCTTTCTACCTTCTCCGCAGGATCCAGTTTAGAGGGCCCACCAAGCAAAGTTCCTGTCCGTCCCCAATCTCGTCCATGCCACCCAGACTAGCAAGTCAGAGCCTGTCTGCCTGAAAGCGGATCCCAGAGCAAAGGGCACAAACACTGGGTATATCCCAGGGGTGACAGTCTTCCTTTGTAACTTCCTAGGCTCCCAAAGTTAACCTGGGACCTCCAGCATCTTCCTCGACTCTAAGAACCCCACACCTTTCCACAAAGTTCTTTTTCTGCTGGAGTAGGCAGACTTGGTTCCTATGGTGGCAGACCAAGTACCCTCGCTGAATCATCCTGAAACATCTCAGAGTGAAAAGAAGAGGACCCAGAGCAGACCGGCGACTTGGACAAGCTTCTTCTCACAGAGCAGACACACAGGTCAGGCACCCCACGAAACCTCATTTCTCCCCTCCACGTTCCTCTCCAAGTGGCAGCTTTTGTCACGGAGCTGCCGAAACTTAACTATGGTTGCATAAAGGGTCCCCTTTACAACACCTCCGTTTGTTTCAGGCCGCTTTTCCTCAGCTGCATCTGGTTTTGCCAAGTACCATGATCAGTTGGCTATGAGGCTCCAAATGCAGCCTCCACAGCATTTGGGCAATTACTGGCTGGTGGCTCTGCCTTGCTCTTTGAGGTGTGTGCCATCTCTCCACTTGTGTGTCCCCCATTCCTTATATGCCTCATGCTGCTCAGCATAAGGTTAGCACTCAGGTTGATCTGAAACCATAAATATAGGATAGCCAACTCCTGTTCTCCACTATTTTAATTTCAGTAGTCACTGTGCTAAGGAGAAGGGACCCCTTGTTGATAATTAGTATGAGCGAGAGCTTTCTCCAACCCTTCTATATCCCCTTTATGAATACACCCATCGCACAAGGACACAGAGCAAAGGAGCCTTACCTGGGTTTTATAAATGCCAGCTACTAAGTAACTCAATTAGGTCCATTCAACATTCCAAAGCCACCTGAAAATGTCCCTCTTCAGAACTGTATTAAATATTTCAACCCTCTGTCTGACCTTTGTCCCCACTGTTACCTCCTTTGGTTTAATATTCTAGAGGGTGAAATGCAATGAGGCTAAAACCTAATTGCAATCAGGAATAAAATCCATGTATATTTGCGATTTTGAACTTCATACCAAAACTTACATCACCGAATGCAACCCAAGTAGCATTCTCACATTCTGCTCTATCTGCTAGGAATCTGTCAGACTCTATCAGACACTCAAAAGCGAGCACGCAGCCACCCAAAGGTTTCAATAACAACGCTGGAGAAGGACAGCCAAAAACAATAAATGGGCCTCCGTGTTCTGAGCCAGACTCAGCCACGTATAACTACTGAGCTGGAATAAATAAGAGCTCTGTTGAAAATAAGAATATCTAAAACAAAGAAAAAAAATTTGAAGAATAAAGTCAAGAAAAACCACAAAATTTAATTCTACAATTTCTAAAATACAGTATTTCTAAAACACCAAAGGGTCAATTTAAGAAACAGTATCACGACCCACGTGGAACAAATTAAACACCGGTGCAAATAAGGAAAAGACTGTTCTGACTCGGCCCGAGAGCTCCTGCTAGAAAAGTGCTTTCCAAACCTTCCAGGAAGCACTGCAAAAGCAAAAGGACTGGGAACACGGGCCCAGTAGGCCGCAGGACATCGCAAGAAATAGCCCACCTCAAGCATTAAATGCGCTTTACCTGTTTTGTTTGTCCTAAAACACCATGAGAGTTTTGCATTACTCTTTAATATATAAATAAACGATTATTACTCATAATTTAATTCTCTTTTATAATTTACTTATCTTTGAGGCACTCTTGAAATTTTTTTACTAAACCTTAAGTAAGGTCGAACCTTAGAGAAGACAGGTCCTATTGACCCTAATGGTCCTTGACCCCCGGCACACCACCACTTACCCATCAGGGCGTAATCAGCCCAGGTTAATACACACAGTTTCAGAAGAATGTATGTATCACCCCGCCTGCTGGCAGGCAACTGCTAACTGATTACATGAACGTGACGTTAGGAAGCATCGGAGGACAGGCATGTTCCTAGAGGACTGGTGAAGGAACTGTGATAGCAGGACCCAAGCTTAACTAAAATGTGCCTTTCTTTCTTTCTTTCTCATGCAGAAGTCCTGGCTGGGGTGGCCCTGCTGGCAGCCGGCCTCCGTCCCTCCTGCTCTGCCGTCCTCAGCACGGCCCAGGCCAGGCGCCCAGCTCCTGCCCTGCGCGCACACCCACCAGCAGGAGGCGCCCTCCCGCAGGCCCCGCCCTCACCCCCCTCACTGCCAGGCCCAGAGCGAGTCAGGGCCACACCCGGCTGCAAGGGAGCCGGGAGCGCAGGGCTCTGCCCAGCAGCTCATGCCCTCCTAACAAAGGGGAAAGGCTGTAACTGAGCCAGAAGGGGGCGCGGCGCGCAGGGAGCGGGCTGCAACGCCCGCCTCGCTTAAGTTACCAGCACTGCAGACGCCTTTGTTCAAAACGCAGCGACAGAAACCGTACGCGCGGTAGTGTGGCCAATGGGCGCCTGGATTGATTAACATTCTGTAGCGTTATCAGGCCATTAAAAACGTAATTTCCGAGAAAGCAGCTCGAATCCAGCTGAAAGTAAGAGTAAGAATGGAAATCAACGAAGCGCAACGTTACGCGCCAACACCCCAAACTAGCTGGTGCTACCGGTGGGCCTTTAAAAACTTGAAAGCACGGGCGCTGGAGGAAACCGCCGTCCTGAAAAGAAATAAAATGTTTTGGCAACTTACAGGCACAGCGCCAAGGAGGTGCAGCCTCGCTCCGGGCCTCCGCCGTAAAGCAAGGAGGTACAGCGAGCGCTGCCGCAAAGGAGCCGTAAAGCTCGCGCAGGTGCGAGGGCTTCCCTTCCACCTGCAAAGCTGAGCAGCCCCTGGAGGAGCAGCCAGGCGAGGCCAGGCGAGGCCCAGGGCGCCTGGGTTTGTTTCCAGGAGGCTCAGGCGCAGCCGCGGGCCTTCATTGGAATGCTGGGCGAAGGTGAACATTTGTGTTAAAAAGTAAAACTTGGGTTTGTGACTTGTGGCAGGTCAGGCTTCAAGGGAAGCGCGCTCCCAGGTGGAGCTCGCCTTGCAGAGCATGGACGAAGGAGCGCCTAAGGCCTCCCACCTGCAGGAGGGAGGGAAGGAAGGAAGGAAGGAGAATTGGGCAGAAGGGAGAGGTGAGCTGCCATGAGTCGCCAGGAAGGCCTCAGCCAGTGCCTCGGGAGCTTTGGATGTGGAATGGCCTGTCAGAATGGTCCCAAATGGGAGGGAGAGTGGCAGCCCTTCTGTCACCGCACTAATTAGTCATTGAATGCGGTCTGTTCCTGGAGGAAGATAGGGCTTGATAAAGTTTTCTTCAGCTCGGGCAAAACATGAAGGACACTAGCATCTGATGCCTGTCTTCTGGCAGCATTTACAGCAGCTGGGGGGGATGAGTTTCTCAAGTGTGCAGTTTCCTTTCCCTGAGAAGTAGACTTGGAATCGTAGATTTGCACAAAGGATGTGTAGGGAGTGCTCTCCAGCACCCGTTAGAAGGACAGGAAGAAAGCAGGAGCTGCGATACATCGCAGAAAGAACTCAGCCAACCCTGTGGGAGGCTCTAGAGTTTGGATAGACCTTCCAGTTGGTTTTCTGCTGGGGAGAGAGGGTGGGTCTTTATCTCCTAGACTGATCAGTCTCTGGATGTGGGCCATCCGGAAGGCAACATGACCTTGGGTGAGGCATTTTCTCCAGCCAAGACAATTTCCAATGTGGAATAACAGCTAAAGAGGGTTGCCTGGCGGCTCTCCCAGCAGCTGGGGGAGTAAATCCTACAATCTAGAAAGAGGCCCTGGGTGCATATCACAGCGTCCACCAAACAAGATATACTTAATATTTTCATTTCATGGCCAAGGAAAAACTTAAAAATAAATCATTTTTTATATGAAAAACAGATTCAATAATTTTAACCATATGAAACTGAAGGCACTTGTTTCCTTGCCCTTTTTTTTAAAAAAAAAGCATATTTGGTAATACTCAAATAAATTAAATGTGGGAATGATATATGAGACTCTACTACATAAATATTTCTATTCCTCTCACTCCTCCACTCTATTCTTGCCAGCAAATTCCTGCCTTGTTTTCCTGAAAAAAACAACAACACACACACACAAAAAACAAGGCCATTAGCTCTTAGTTCCTTCACCTACCCTCCATTAGACCCTGTTCCCAATGACTTTTTTTAAAATGCCATCCCTTTTTAAGGTAAAGAACTAAAGAGCTGTCCCCCTGTCTCCTCAGTTTTGGTTTTTGCACAGCTCACACACTTACTCCATCACTCCCCAGCCATCACCTACAGTGCCTTTTCCCCTGTCGAAATCTCTACATCTTGCATATTTCATGTTTACCCATTTTGAAAATGTGTTTCTTTTTTTGTTATTAAGCTGATTGTGGTAACATTGATTAATAACATTATATAAATTTTAGGTGTTCATCTTTATAATATGACATCTGTAGACTCTATTGCGTGCCGTCCACCCCAAGCCCAAGCATTGGGTCCCCTTTACTCTATTTGCCCTCCCTCACCTCCCATCCCCTCTGGTAACCACCATTCTGCTGTCTATGAGTTAGCCTTTTTTGTTTGTTTATTTTGTTCATTTGTTGCTTTCTGTTTTATATACCACCTTTGAGTGAAATCATATGGTTCTTGTTCTTTTCCGTCTGACTTATTTCACTTAGCGTGATACTCTCGGGACCCATCCATGTTGTCACAAATGGCAGCATTTTATCTTTTCATGGCTGAGTAGTGTTCTATCGCATAGATGTACCATGTTGTCTTTATCCAATCATCCATCAAAGGACACAGGTTGTTTCCATGTCTTGGCCGCTGTGAATGGTGTTGCAGTGAACATGCTTTCCTAATTACAGCCATGATTCTACCCTTTTACATTCCACATTTCTTAAACTAGCAACATACGATATGGACTCATTTCAGCAACTCCCCAATGGCCTGAAATCCAGCCTTACTTCTGTTCACTCCCTTCCACCTACATGTGCCCTCCCTACCAAAAAAAAAGGGGGGACTAATTTATTCTCTCTTAGAAAGTTGAAGATTTGTTTCAAAATCCTCAGGGTTGACCTTTAAGCACCATGAGACAGTGCGCAATCTTTTTTTTTTCTTTTCTGACACTGTTCTTGACTGACACTTTTATTTCCTGTCTCCCATCACTCATTTCTACTTTTCCCTCCTTCCCCCAGCCACAAACTGGGGAAATTCTCCAAAGTTATTTTTCACCTTCTATCTAAAGCATTAGAAGTTTATCATTATAATTTCTCATTATTTTAACCATTGCTTGTGTGCTGGTGATTCACATCTGAGTCTCCATTCTATCTTCTTGGGAAGTTCTAGCCTGGATCTCTAGCTGCCTCAGGGACATTTCGATTTGCACAACCAGACTTCACCCCAAAATCAACATGGCCAAAATCAAATTCACCATTTATGAAAAAGAAGTCTTCCACCTCACTCTCTCTAGCATTCATCCTGGTTGCTCCTTGCAAAAAAGAAAAGAAATGGAAGACATCTAAGAACATAAAGTATGAAAGAAAAAAGAGTGTAAGTGACAATAATCTCCTTGTCACTTCTTGCACACCATGTGTCATCTTTACACTTTTGTCCCTTCATATTCCTATTGATCCTGCATGTTGTTTCCAAATTTAAATAAATGTCAGTATTTCCCTCTTCTTTCCAAAAAATTTATCCCAATGGTCTAAATTAGGGATGGGGAACATCAGGCCTGCTGGCTGTACATTGCCCTCAAAATCATTTGGTCTGGACCAGGCAAGGCCTCACCAAAGAGAAGCAGTTCCAGTCATCACATTAGGGGTGAGTTAATTAAATATTTGACCAAATATAGCAGGCTAATTTTTTAATTGATGATTTAGTATGGTCCGAGAATGATGTTATAAATATCCAAATGGTCCTTGTCAGAAAAAAGGTTCCCTGCCCCTGGATTCTAAATAGTAGAGACCAACCTCATGAGTCTGGGCTTTAAGACCCTCCTGAAATTAGTCCTACCCTTCATGGCCAACCTCATCACACTCAAACTTTCTGCCCTGTGCCATTCTCAACTCAAAATCTTTCCTCATATTGTTTTCCTCTTGGGAAAACACTCATATATTTTATTTAAATCTACTTTTCTCAGGAACCATATTAGGTTTAAACTATAAGGCATATTCAATCTCTCCTAGCCCACTTAGCTACTCCTCTTATCTACATTTCCACAGCAAATCTCAACCATTCACTATAGTAGCTTGCCACTTGCTACTTTACTTCTACATGAATATTCTTTGTCTTTTCATTTATGTTGTAAAGTCCTTAGAATGCTTCAGCCACATATTATGGGCATGAGAAAATTTCAATACATACTTTCTGAATTAAGATTAGTTTTCACCCCATGTACCTATATACTAGTGCTGTAAGAATAAATTATGGTAATACAGAATTTCCTGTCCAAAGTTTCAAAAAAGACAAAAGTAGAAACAAATTCATACCTATGTATTATTAAATGATGAGAGCAAAAGTGATAACATATTATGCATTAAATTATTCACAAAATTACCACCCAAGGACAGGGACAATGGTGGGGAGAGGGACTGGGAAGGGGGATGGGACAGGGTGGTATGGGTTATTGGGGAGAAAAAGGGACATCTGTAATATTTTAAATAAAAATAAATTTTTTTTTTAAATTAAAAATTAATCACAAAAATAGTATTTCCTTCTCATTGTGTGATTTTTCACTTTTTCTAATGAAACAAGGCAAAGCTGTAATTAAATAGCTGGAATGTTGGAAGGTAGAAAGATGTGTTCTCTTACTTTTTCTCACTTAGCATGCACTTACCTTTGATGTATTATTCTTAAGGTCAAGTAAACTTTTATATATATATGTGTGTGTGTATATACACACACACACACACACACACATACATATTCCTCTGAACAAATCCTGTTTAATTTTTTAAATATAGTTTTTATTAAACAAGACCACACAAATGGGTAGGAAAGAAAACATTTTGTCAGCCTTGTGCTCGGACACTTACGCTAAAATATTTTTGCCAAGAAGAAATAGACTAAACATACATCAAGCCAAATGGCGATGCTTACTTTAGTGACTAGAGGTACTTCTTATGATTTAAGACGTTAGACCATAATTTGAGGAAGGAAAGACTGTAAACCTGTTTTATGTTTCTGACAATCACTGTCCAAAAATCTGTATATCCAAGAGACAGACAAACTTAATACTATAGTCTTAAGATCCTATTTCAATATTTTAAACTAACTTTACAAAACATTTCTGAGGCTAAACTCATTTTTATTGCTTTATTTATTTATTTATTTTTACTAGAGAAATAAAAAATTAATCATGATTTTTCTCCTTGGTCATTTTTGCTTTTGCATTGCCCATCCTAAAGTTCAAGCACAAACATGCATTTCTTGGATACATGCAGTATTGCTGTCACTCCTTCATCTGGTTCAGAATTTTTCAAAAGGACTAGTTTCTACCAAACACTGTTCTTTCTTCTGAGACAGAAATGGTTTTCTGGGTGTTGCATGGGAATGGGTTGGTACAGTGGTAACTTTTATCTATTCATTTGGTACATTTTTGAGCACTTACCATGTGCAAGGATCTATGTCAGATGCTGGAAATACAGCAGTGAAAGAGACATAGTACTTATCCTCATCAAATTTACATTAAAATTAGCTGGAGGACATTAAACAGCTAATTACATAATAATCTAATCATAACTGTAGTAGTTACAAATAAGTTGTGTCCTGTTAAACAAAAAATACTCTGCAGCAATGAAAAGACACAAACTACTTCACAGAACAACATGGATGAATGTCATAAAGTCAAATTAAAAAGAAAAACAACAACAACGAAGGGTGGCCCTGGCTGGTGTGGCTCAATTGATTGGGTGTTGTCCCATGAACCGAACGGTTGCTGGTTCAATTCCTGGTCACAGCACTTGCCTGGGTTGGGGGCTAGACCCCTAGGAGGGGGCATGCAGGAGGCAGCTGATGGATGCTTCACTCTCCCATTGGCATTTCCTTTCCTGTCCCTTCCTCTTTCTCTAAAAATCAATAAAAATATTATTTTCTAATAAATGTATAATATGATTCCATCTTTATAAAGTTCATAAACAAGTAAAACTTACATGTAAGATAAGGCAGAATGGTGGCTACTGCTGTGGTGGGTGATGCACTAGAAGAAGCACATGGGCCCCTCCTAGGATGCCGGAAATGTTCTCCATTGGGACAGTAGTTACAGAGATGTATTCACTCTGGGAAAACTTAGTGAACTATATGCTTATGATTTATGTACTTTTCTGCATGTGGGGTATATGTTAAAACCCTGAACCACTATTGCTTTTTAGCCTCTTTTCCTTGAGCAGCCAACAAGTGGACAAATGTTCTAAAGGGAAAAGCAGCAGGGGACGTGTCTCCTTCCCCCCTGAGATCTTGGCCCATGGAATCTCAGTGCAAGAATGAGCTTGCTCCAGCAGCTAGAGCCAGTGGCAGAAATCCTATAGTTCATTGGTTTGCTTGCTTGCTTGCTTAGGACCATATGAGCTAACATATACCAAATACTTAGCACAAAACCAGGGACATTGATATTTGTGACATTAAGTTGACTTTGTAATTTATCACCCAAGCAGGACATTTTTGAGGGTCAAAGAGACTGCTCTTCATAAACACACTGGAGCACAAAAACATTAAAATTTTCACAGGCAAACTGAATGTAGAGCTAAATGGTCAATGTAGAGCTAAATCAAGGATGGCATGTATAATTACTATGCCTGAGCTAGCCTCACCACTAGCAAGTGTATTAATAGGCAATATTTTTGAAAAATTATAAAAGTGGGGCAGTAATATGTTTGAGAGAAGCAATTATAAGTCAGTAACAAAATATTTATCCCTGAAAAAAATGCGCAACTGCTCTTGCACTCAAAAAAAGAATGTTCTTATTAAGAGAGCACCACGAGGCTGGAGCACAAGTTAGGAGGTGGCTCTAGATGCTAACAGCTTCCCTAGTTCTGTAGAACTAGTTGGAGAACTGAGTCCACAGGACGAGAAATCATAGCTCCCTCATTCCTTTCGTAGAAGATAATCGGTATCACTTACCATATTTCTTCACATTAAGTACCGTCACACATAATGTCTATTTTATTTATAAATGGGAAGCCTGATAGTTCCAGTGGCATGGCTTCACACAAGCATATTGTTATACATTCCATTGCACATTGCAGAGAAACGCCTGGAATCCCATTAGCTGCGATTTAGCACATTGAACACAAGTTCTCATGTTCACGCCTAACTGCAATGGCATCTTTTCTCGCCGGCACCAAGATCCGCCGGGTGGGCCTCGAAAGCCAATGAGGCTGGGTGGCCGAGTGCGGAAAACGGCAAGTGACCGGAAAGGAAGACAAAGGCCAGTTTGGGTCCCGCATGTTGCGCTCATTTCCTGAGCAATACTGGAGAGACTTGGGCTTCATCTCCCCGAGGTCCATAAACATGGTTTTCCTTGGTAGTCAAAGACGACATCACAAACCAGCAACAGGAAAAACGCTTTATTTTCCCGATGAAGGAAGAGGTGTCTGTGCTCCGGCCACTCTCCCCTTAGTTTACTGCCATCCTGTGAAGTTGCCGTTTCTCTAAGAATCTCTCCTATCAAGTCAGACACAGATAACTGGACAAGGTCATTGTTGTTCAGTGCTCTTTCTCTGATCTTCCATGGTAGCTAAAGACATCCAGAAAGTTCCAGTCTCCTAGCGGGTCTACCCGAACACAGCATTTCCTTGTCTATCTTTTGCCAAGCTCTGGTCTCCCAACTTCCAAAGCAGGGTTGGTGTGAAAAGTATCAGATTAACCCACCACCCTCTCCCTGCCTGTCTTGCGCCTTGTTTACTTCTCAGATTATAAACCTCTTGAGGGAAATATGTGGAACATTTTTTTTCCATTTATAATACCCCAGCTTAGCCCCGTCGGTACATATTTATTGACTGAAGAAATAAATGGACGGGGAGTCAGCAGCCCCAGGCCACGAGTTAGTCCTGTGAGCACAAGCGCATCCTTGTCATGTGTCTCGCCCCTGGAGCCTCATTAACACGCAGACTTTCCAAAGCCGGACAAAGGGCCGACTTGGAGGCGATGGTAGCCTCAGATGTCCCTGGTTCCCTGTCCTCCCCACCTGTTTCTGGAGCAGCTCAATAAACAAAGAGCATCTGGAAGAGCACAGAAGGGGGGGGGGAGCACGCACAGGCTGTGACATTAGGGTACAGTCCAGGGACCATCAGCAGGGAGAAGATGCCCCCTTTCCTTGGAGCCTGCTAAAAATAGCATATGCATTCGAAGCTGTTGTTGTAAAATAAAACCTCTGTATTCCAGAGGACCCCACTCACTCGCCCTCTACCCACGTGTGCAACAACAGAACAGGCACTTTATTTCTCTATAACTGAGAAATAGAATCTGATCGATAAGCTGATCATTCATGACATCCTATCCTAGCAGGGGGGAAAAGCTCTACTTCAGTCCAACCCATGACCTTTATTTGAAGCAGTAGCCTGAATAGTCCCTTTGACATAAACACTTGGTTTCTCAGGTCCTCTTCTCTAAGATGGTTTCTGGCTACATGAGGTAGGGAACGTGACCTATGGTACCTTATGACAGAAAGGAGAGACTCCTTGAGTCCACGCGGTGTCCTCTTGTCCCCCTGGGCCCTGCAGCCCAATGGCTGCCCCAACAGCTCCCACCTGAGCCTGCTGCTGTGTTCCAGGCCCCATCCCAAGGCGTCTGCCTGGCACTGGAACCTGTGATGCTGGAGCTCAGGGCTGTCCCCCAGCTCGCTCAGTCTGTTTGTGCGTGCTGGCCGACCTGCCTTCACTTCTCCTTCGAGTCTCCCTCATGTCCTCTGGCCTTGGCCCTTCAGCCTCATCACAGAGGGCCCCCTGGTCCCACCTTTATATAAACAGGTCTGCACTTATCTCCTGGTTACCTATCAACCAAGATTTTAATGTCTCTAATAAGAAAAGCCCTCACCTGCCCCACTGAAACCAGTATGTCTTACTTTACCTTCTCTCTCCCACATCTCATGTTTTGACATTCAGATGAAAGCACATTACATACGCCAATCACCTTCTTCCCAGCCTTTCTGGGTAAGCTTTTCTAAAATCAGTATTCCAGGAATAAGCCCTTTTAATTTCCTTCCAACCTATGAGTTTCTAATAATAACCACTGAGTGGTGTTTTTTTACAATTCAGGAAGATTACTGATCTGGTGTGTCCTAAGGACTGTTATTCTTCTTGATACATTTATGAATCCATGAGCTTAACCCTTCCAGAGCTTCCTTTCTTATCCCTCCATTGGAAACTTATCTGACTTTGTATTTTAAAGTCTTGGCTGAAAAAATATACAAATAAAGTAAAACAAATTATTTCCTTCACGAGGGCCTAAAACAGTTATACAATGTGTTATCTGTTTTAAAATAAGACTTAACTGGAATTTAAAATTTCCCTTTCCAACAATCACATACCTGTGATGCCTGATACGACCACAGCATTCCTTCTTGGATCAATATCAGCCAGAGGGCCCTGAAGCCATGCTTGCTGAGACCTAAGCCTACTTGAACACTGGCCACCACAGCCAAAGCAAGAGCTAAACATCTCCACGTGTTATTTGGTCACCAATATGCCAGTCTTCCCATGTCTTCCTCAAGACTTTCAGGCCCATGTACTATCTATGGAGATTTCTGGTGGAAAGGGTACAGGAGATCAAAACATCAACTTTAATGATGGCATCACTATCATTAAAATTGGGAGATGGAGGTCTGGATTCAAGGCCCAAAGAGCTTCCTCCACCTTCCTTCTTGAAATAAAAATCCCCTGGTCGTGGGCAGATCAGCCATGAAGGAAAAAGGGCTTGCTCCGATGAGAGCTCCACTTGGCAGAGCCTCTGGATTATACATTCCAATAGAGCTGATGGCCATTCATGCCTGTGTTAGTTTCCTAGGGCTGCTGTAACAAAGAACTACAAATTAGGTATCCTAGAACAACAAAAAATTATTCTTTTATTCTTCTGGAGTCTAGAAGTATGAAATCAGGTGTTGGCAGGGCCATGCTTCTTCCTGAGCTTCTCAGGGAGGATCTTTCCTTATCTCCTTCAGCTTGGGTAGCCTAGGAGTTCCTTGGTTTGTGGCTAATAACTCCGGTCTCTGTCTCCATCCTCACAAGGCTGTTTTCCTTCTGTTTCTCTGTCTTCTCCACTTCTTATAAGGACACCAGTTTTATTAGATAAGGGCCCACCCCGACGATCTCCTCTTAGCTTGATTATGTCTGCAAAGACCCTATTTCCAAATAAGGTGACATTCACAGGTATCAGAGGTTAGGAGTCCAACATATCTTTCATGAGGACACGGTTCAACCCACAACAATGCCTATGACCCTTTAGCACATTTGTCTCACAGAACTTTGCCTTTGAGTGAGTCAGATAAAGTGTGCCTTCCATTGGGAGGGTCCAGTGATGGGAAAGGAGAGCAGAGACCTTCAAGAAAGACATTTTCTTATGTTATGGGTATGAGTCAAAGGAAGCAAGGTTAGAAAAGAAACATGTGGTTTTTTTACCACTGTGGTAGATGAATATAGGGACTTGCAGGGACTGTTTCAATTGCACCGATGTGTTAATCTAACACTTTACGTGTTACTCTAACTATGGATACAAGTCACTAATAGCACTAAAACTAAATTTGCATGTTTCTGTCATTTATAAAATTAAGTTGACCTGAATGAAATAACCAATTTATGATTAAGTGTAAAAAACATGTAAAAAAGAAATCAAAACAGGCAAACTCAAACTAGCAGCTATTGTTTTTGTCTATCAAATTAACACAGATTTTTAAAAACTCCATATTAACCTTTGTTGGTGAGGGTATGGATAAAGAAGCCCTCCTTCACATCACTGGTGACAATGAAAATGACAGCTTGTGGACATTCATCGGGCGATACATGTCAAGTACTTTATAGAGTCTTTCCATTTGTTTCTGAAATCCTTCTTTAAGGAAACTGTCTTGAGGAAAATCTAGTACGTGTGTACCAAGTTTTAGTTGTAAGAATTTTCATCACAATGTGGTTACTAAATAAAGACTTAAAAGTCAGTAATGACATAGTCACTTAAAAAAAAGAATATATAACAAGCAAACTGTAGCTCACAGGCTAGCCCTGACCCTGTCTGTTTTGTAAATATAGTTTTGTTAGAACACAGTTGAACTCATTTATTTATACAGTATGTATGCTGCGTTCTCAGAATTAAGTAGTTGGGACAAAGATAGTGTTGCCCTCAAGCCATAAAATACTTGCCATCTGGCCCTTTATGAAAGCAGTTTGTTGATCCCTACTATAGAAAAAATGCATATTATATAAAAGATGCTGTCAATTATGTTTATAAAAAGGAAAATTACAAAATAATATGTTCAGTATGAGTCTATGGTATTAAATGTGGATGTATTTATTTAAATATTTATGTATCAGTGTGTATATAAAGCCATCCACCAAAAAATGAATAGTCATTATCTCAGAGAAATAGCATTTTGAATTTCTGTTTCTTTTAATTTTCTATCTTTTCCAAAATGTCTGCAAATCCACAAAATCAATGCCAGAAAAAGTATAAAGAAAGATCCACATCTGGCAGAGTGGCATCAAAGTGGACTTTAGTTATTTTAGCAACTGACCTGACCTAGGGTACGGTGGGGTGGCTCTGCAGGAAGGGAGCTGTGCCTGATTCTGGTGAAAATGTTTAGGTATTGTTTTTAGACAGGCGTCATAGGACCCTCAAAATGTAAATAGAAAATAGCTGATTTGGCTCAATGATTATGATAAGAACCCTAAAATCACGCTTCGTCCGTCTTCAACCTCAACTACAATCTCATGGAGATAGTTCCTCACTCTCCATCGACCTGCTATCTCTCTGACACAAAGGCCAGCACCTCCGGAGTGAGCAAGCGGCGCCTCCTGACGAGCGTGTGAGGCAGGCCCCGTGGAAACACGGCGAGAGTGAGGCATGAGATGTTATTCCAAAAGTCTTCCGTTGCTTTCTGTCCTATTTACAGCAATAAACTGTTTTGTCTACGCTGAGGTTTGATTTCTCTCCTAGAAAATATTTCAGTAACCCAGTATGTGTTCATGGTTCTTTTTCATCTCTTTTGAAATCTCCTACCACCAAGTTGCCAAGAAACCTTTCCAGATAAGAATGCAGAGGGTATCTGAAAATCATATAAAACCAGACCAAATTCCTATGAACTAAGGAGCCTAGGAATGCATAAATTACATAGCTTGTGTGTTCCTGTTACACACAGTTAAACTGACTGTCAGTGCCAGCTGTCTTTACATCAAAGAAGATATTCTAAGCTCTGCCGAGAACCAGCCTTGCAGCTCTTTAACATTGTTCTTAACTCTCTCCACGTCCATGCATTGTAGGTAACATTCAGAGTCCTTTTAGAAAAAACCAGAACAGTCGAGTCAATTTTGTTTCTCTGACTTATTGTATTAATACCCATGTTAATGCCCAAATGTAGTATACAACACACAAAACTATTTTTAAATCAACTCTTAATAGAAATTGAAAACAAAAAGGGTCCCAACTGAACAAGGGCACAAGTAGGACGAGGCCATGTGTTATTTGGACTAAAGCTGATTCTGCAGGAAGTCAAAACATCCAGCTGATTTAATTGAAGAAAAGAGAGACTCAGTCCATCCAGATGTCTGGCATCCTAAACACCGAACACAGGGATGATTGATTGAATCTTTGACGTGATTCACCAGATGTTTCGGCCTCTTGGAGACGGACTGAAAGGAAAGGATTCGGAAGTGTTTCAAATTCCTTTATTTCTCCTTGGGTATTCAGTGTGAATTTTCCTTGTTTCCGCTTTAGTTACCTTCTCCAGCTAATCCCTGGCCCCTTTGGTAACATTATCTCATATTTTCTGTCAGACGGAATCTTGGGATATCTGGAGAGAGTCACAAATTGAGAACCAAGTGGTAATGTAGAAATGATTTCATTTCCTTTCCCCCTAAATATATGGTGTCATGCAGCCTTTTTTTCTGGGAAGAACACAGCGCATGCAAGATCCCGGGAACAGAGGCACTGAAGATGCCCATACACATAAAATCTAACAAGATCAGCTGAAACGATAGATCCAGGAGACATATCCTCAAAAGGTATCATTAGCCTGATTGCCCTGCAGCTCGAACATTGGCTGTTCAGATTACCTATAATCAGCTTACCCTGTATTAAAGCACTAATGAGTTCATAGTGAGATAAGCTCTTTCTCAAAGGAAGTAAATTAAAGGCTGACAATTACCGAAACAAAGAAAGGAGATATAAGTGGATTCCTTCATTGTGCTACTCGTGGGGATCACAGGTTGGCCTGAATGCTGAATTGTGAGAACCCAACTCTTATTTCCAAGCAAACAGAACAGCAGAGATCTTCCTGGGTGTAGGCAGAAGAGGTTCTATCCTGTATGATATGACTTAAAAAGGAAAATAGGTAAGTCCAGTCTAGCTCCATCTTTGGCCTAAATTTCCCATCCCTGAGAATGAAGTGATAACGTTCATCTTGTTCCTCTGGGTACAGCTTCATGTGTACTATCCCAGTTGCTTGGCTTCACCATTGTTAAGAAAATGTATTATTATGCCCATTTTTCTTCAAGAAACTAGAGGGTTTTGCAAAGGAGACACTGAGCAGTGATCCAAAACCCACATATTCTAACTCCCAGCCTCATGCAGTACCACTGTTTCCTCTGAAAATGAGTTGGAAAAGAAATATTGAGACCACTGGGTTCAGGAAGACACGAGGTAAGATGCACACTAAGGAACTGTATTCATCAGGTTAGTCTGTGGATACCTTGGACCTCAAAGGGCAAGCCCAAACTCATGTATTTGAAGACAGACTTCACAGAGCCAAACTTAATAATAATTACTCAAATACTCTGGAAAAGAAAATGTTTAACACTTCTGTCCAAAAAGCAATATAACTAAAGAAAAGTCCATCATGTCTCTCCTATCTCTGAGTTTCTAAGAATTATTATCTAACTAGGCTGCCGGGTTCCAGGGTAACTTCTGTTCTTAGAGGCCATGTCACCCGAGGCTGTCCTGTGATATCCAAAATCATATTGTAAAGAGGAATGACAATGTAAGATGCATCCTCGTGCAGCCTGAGGCTCCGTCCTGCCTGAGAGGGTTCCAGATCCGTCATCGTCCTGTGATTGCACCCGCCTCCTCTGTCAACACCTTTCTGTATCCTCAGCTGACACCAAACCTCTCAGTGATTTCACCCACAATCAACTCATCTCAATACTCATCACCATCTCTGACGCTTTGAGAAGAAAATCATTCTTCTGATGAACACTTTTATTTCCCAACATCATTTCTTTTTAGTAACTGTTGCTTTTCCAGTGCTGAGCTGTTGTTAATGATTTGACTTGACTCACCTCTCCTGACAGAAGGCTGAGCCCATGGCTAAAGCTGACAGGCCAGAGAACAATGTCCCTCAAGTCAAGGCATTGGTTTGTGACAAGGGATTTGTGAGCCTAAGCAGTGGCCCAGACATCAGCATTTGCGCTAGTTACCCAAGCCCCAAACCCCACAGGATCATATTAAGAGGGCCAGGTGACATCCTATGCACAATAGGTAGAGAGAGCTGTTTCTGCTTTTGTTTTTGTTTTTGAGGGTTTGGGGTTTTTTGGAAGTTTCCTCAAGCCTGGGAAACTTGAATCTTTATAATGAGCACTAAGTCTGTCTGAACTTCTCCTTAAAGGGAGACATTATTTTTATTATACCAGACAATAAGCAACCTGTCCTGTGCTCTGGATGGAGACACTATCTCTCATTCCCAAGGCTATTCACTATACAAACATCCTTGAAGAAATAGTCTGGAACAAGGGTGGTCAGCGCCTCTCCTCACAAAGCCAGAAAAGCAAGAGATCCATGTGTCTCCCAAGGCATTTCATCCAATAAATCTCTTGCACAAATAATCCCAGCTTGGCATCTACTTCCAGGAAATCCATACTAACACAAATGGTGCTGCTACTATTTAGATTGTGTGTCATTTAAGAGTAAAACTAATGTTTTGCTTTTATTTGAAGCTTCCATAGCACTTAGCAGGGTATTTGGCAAATATGTGTTGATGGACTAAGCCATGAAATTGAGATTAATAGCCTAGCCAATGAACAGAAGACTTGGACTTTTAAAAAGGGTAAGACATCCTTACAATAAGACTCCTGATATAAATTTTCTGTTTCTTTGTTCATATTGTCTGAACTATGACTATTATTGGACACTCGCATTATTTAGCCATTTCTTTGGGCCTGTCTGCTCCAAATAGCCCTAATGTCCCAAGGTAATGACTGTCACATATAAGCTTGACCCATTCAGTGATGAGGCAAGAGAGATCCTTTAAATACCCCAACCAATGGAAAATAGCGTCTAAGAGAAGAGTCCTTGTCCTCCACACACTCACTGCATGAATAAGTCTGTATGTCTCACAATGTTCCTGCAGGATTTTAATTTATGGAAGTGACTGAGGGATGACACAGAGAGGCCAATGCCATTGAAAGAAGAATCTTATTATTTACATTTCCCAAGAAGAAGGGACATGTTGATCATGCAGAGCCATTTGGGGAAGCATCAGTTTTGTTCAGGAGGCAAAAGGAGAGAGAGGAAAATCTAGGTCAGAAACTTTATTGTGGCCTTTGTAGGAAAGACAAGGCAGGACAGGCTAAACAGCATAGGATTTGCTAGTTTAAATAATCCTAGCAAGCTTTGAGGCATAGTTGTCTGATACCTGGCTCTGGGTTGACTTAAAGCAGGGCCACATTGGCTCAGTATGTGAGAGTTTGATAAAACAGATGGTGGGGGTATGGGCTTTGGACTGGTTAGTTTACATATGAAAGGTGTATTCTAAGGTGAGCCCTTTGCTGTCTCTAAAAACTGGGTAGCCTTGGGGGAGGCTGACTTCCCAGTCAACTAGGCCACAAATGCAAGAACACCAAAAATGGAGAAAATAGCGTTAATACAATTGGCCTTATGGTGAATGGATGTCAAATAGACAAACCGAGAGTCTAAGAAAACACAGAACACGGTGTCTGCCTATCTTTCCAAACCACAGATAGAGCCTGCTGCTCGCTGCAGGCTTCTACTGGAGAAGTCTACCCTTGACCATCAGTTAATTTAATAATGGAAGAAAGATGATTTTTTCCAGTTAAGTCATTCCAACTTTTCTTTCCCCACAAATGGACTTAGTTTCTGGTCTTCACTTTACCTTGACTTTCACCTTCACCTTCCTGGTTATCGGCTCAAACAGGCATCAGTGCCCTTTGATTAGACCCATTTAAATGTACCTGGACTTGTGGTTCCAGCGGGGGAATGAATCTCATCTGTTACGGGCAGCCTTCTGCAGCTTGCTTCACACCCGCCTTACCTTGACTTTATCCCCTACTCCTGTGGGCAAAACCAACGTGTTCTATCACCCTAGATTAAGATGGTCGGGCAGGCCAACTTGGTCATTCTGTTTATGCCCCAAATAGGGCTTGTTATTTGAAATAACAAAGAACAGCCCAGCATGGCTGGTCTTTCAGTTTTTATAAATATGTTCACTAAACATATAATAAACTCAGTGCCTTTGTTGTTATAGATAAGACATCTATTATGAATTAGTAGTGAATTTCCATTGAGTTAAAAATAAAATTCTACTCCACAGGTTTTTTTTCTTTTTTGGTTGCTGTAGAGGGAGGAATGGGAGATCCCATACAGAATACTTATTTCCCCATAATCTGCTTAAAAAACTGAAAAAATATTGATGCCTTAAAAATCCTTCTAAGACTCCAACCATGGACTAATAAAAACAATAAAAATTCATTAAGAATTCAAGCTTTTAAAATGGCATCTAATTTGGCCTAAATAAAAATGCATCTGGAAGACTTGAAACCAACACTTGAGTTACTTGGGCTCTGGTTGGCTCTATGCCACTAAAAGTGCTCATCTTTAAACATGGCCCAAAAACGCACTTATGTGATATGGTAGCATTAGCAAGGTAGTAAAATTCACTGTATAATGTAATAGATTTTTACAAGGGCAAAGAAAATTTGTGATAAACCGTTTTATTCCTAAATCGTTTGTGAGCCCCATTGCCCTATGGATGCTGCTGCTCTATAATTACTCTTGTTAGTCAGACTTTACTGCCCAGCAATGCCCGATGAACTCCTATTTTCATTTATGGGAGTCAAAGATTCAGAGGGTGCACCTAGCAATCTTTTATCAATTAGGTACAAGGACTCATAATCCCATCTTGATTTGTATCAGCCCTGGATGGAAACCACTTTTGCCAAGCACTATTGTTCATCAAGACATGCTATTTATTTTTTCCACAAGCACACTCAATTCTAACGCCATTTCCTAAGACAAAGTACTGCTCTAAGTGGAATTCAGGAAAACAAGGTGCTTCTAACATGCAGTGGATTCTACCTGGGAAAATAAATCCTGTGATCTGTTGCTGCATTAAGATTAAACAAGACTAGGGGAAAATATATTCTGTGTCTCATTGGAATCCATAGCAGCCACAAACAATAAAATATGACTCAAAGTAAATATCCCTTATTTGGTTTGTATGTGTGGGATTTTGTCTTTACTACATGAAGTCTTTTGACTTTTGGCCAATTGTCAATAGAAATACACAGATATAAGTTTCACTCCTGTCTGAACTCTTACGGCCACACTCGCTGCTTGTCACACTAATACATGTCCCCTCGTTGCAAAGTATATTGCTGACGGGGGAGGGATCCATACACATAACAGTGGTGCCCCGCCAACACATTTCTGTTTATCTTAATAAACACCATGACATTATTAAGAGAAAAATCACATTTGGTTCACGCTAATGTTCTTTCACGTTCTCTGAAACACCTTGCAGGTGATCAAACGAATCACCAATGAATATATTTCTAAAAAGATCAATAGTGGTGTCTGCTTCCCTTTCCATCCTTCATCTTTCTCTTGAATGACCTATTGAATACATTCTCATGTCTATTTTTAAAATTAATAAAATATCTACTTCTGTAATAAAGCTGTCAAGAAGTTAACTACTTTAGAAGCTGAAAAATTTTAACCTTGAAAAATAAAAATCATAATGTATTTTTATGGAAACACAGGATAAAACTTTGAATAGAATGGCACGCTGTATTCAAGCCTGAACCAGAAGCCGTTGAAAAGCAAAGAGGAAGCTAACGAATTTCTAATGTTAAAATTAACCCCGTTAACAACTCATACATTTAAAAAATATGCTTCATTTCATTTTCCTCTGAGACAACCAAAATCAATCTGAATGCAAATATAATTTATTAAATATAATTATAATGATGAAAGTTACTTCAGTCCTTACGCTGTTTTGTAAATGACTGGACCAACTCCTATTTTCTTGCAATATTTTGCTAAAGATGTCATTCTTTAGTTGCACTAAGTGGTTTCAAATCTGAAGATTTCTTTTTGCCTGCTGACTCAGGTCAAATCAGACAGCCATGCATTCTCATCCCAAACTCTGAGATCTTTAGCCTCCTGTGGGTGAAAGTCGTAGCTGATAAATATTTATAGGACTCTGCAGCGGAGCTTCTGTCTGTTAGAAAAGTCTCCAGGAATGACATGACCCCTGAATTTCCTGGAACCACGATCCTGTTGTGATCTATAGAGGTCAGAGGCCTTGGCTCATTTCAATACAAAGCCCTCGGGAGGGCCTGTAAAAAATCAAATCCATTTTTCATGTTTGACATTCATTTCACATTGAAGCCATAATTTGGAAGATTTTTTTCTATTTTTTATTCTGATGAGATAAAATTTTAAATATGAGATAATATATTAAAGGATATAAATATTAAAGTGATTAAGACTGACAATTTTAATGACATCAAAAAAGTTGCTTATCCTTGAATTTCTATTTCAGTGGTCTCTCTGTAGTCCCTTTCTCTCCTACATACATCCATGCACACTCCTCCCTCTTTCCACGTAGTTTTAAAGAAGCATCACCTCTCCCTTGTTTAAAGCTAACTTAAAACAATCAATGCCCCCCTTACCCCCCCCCCCCCCCGGCCCTGTCTGGACCTTGCTCCATAACTCAGCCCTTCTCTACCTGATTTTCACGTCTCCTCTCTACCAGTTTCCTTTCCTTCACCTAAATGTGTTCAGATGCCTCCCATTTTCAAGCGCCTGCCCTTTGTCCTGTGTCTCCTTCCTTCCCCCCTCTCATTCCCTCCAGGACCAAGTGTCTAGAACGTGGCAGCTCTCACCATTTCCCTACCATCCCAGCACACTCTGAAGAGGCCGCAGGACCGACCAGTTCACTCTAGCGGCTCTCACGGCCACCGCAGAAGCCACCCGTCTTGCCAGGCCCGAGGACAGCTCTGGGGCTCTATCTTATTTCAGCTTCCATAGCACGTCCTGACCTCATTCGTCTTGAAGGTTCTCCCTCCATCCCACACACCACTCTCCGGGTTCTCCCTCCGTGATCGGGCTCCTTTGCTGTCCCTGTGACAGTGAGATGCCCGCGTAGCTGTCTGCAGCCGTCTCCTCTTCTCGTTTGTCACCGTCTCTCCAGCAACCTCATGCATCTGGGTGATGTCAGCTCTCACGTCTGTACTGCCGGCTTGCAAAACTGTCTGCGCCCTGACCTCTCCTGTAAATCTAGCCAGATGTGCTCTTTCGTAACAGGTGTGATACCTGGAATTACCGTGTGAGGCCTTCCTTTCCCGCCAACAGTCATCTTCATCAGACGAGGACCGTCTTGTTCTTGATGAATCTCTAGTACCTGGCCCCGGGTGGGCATCTGAAAGGGACTCGGTGGAATGTATCGATGTCCCAGAGACGCCCCCAATTCAATATGTCAAACATCAAATCCCTAACCTTGAGACAATACCAACCTCTAAAATTGATCTTACCTCTTACATTTCCTGTCCTGATTGAGTTTAACACCATTTTCTTTTTTTTGTTGTTAATTTATCTTTATTGTTGAAAGTATTACAAATGTCCCTTTTTCCTCCATTAATTCCCCCCCCGTACCCATCTCCCCAGGCCTTCACCCTACTATTGTCTGTGTCCATGGGTTATGCATCTATGCACACAAATTCTTTTTTGTTGTTGTTCAAAATATTACAGATGTCCCTTTTTCTCCCCAGTGACCCGTTCCACCCCCCGCCCCAGTCCCTCTCCCCACCATTGTCCTTGTCCTTGGGTTGTGCATATACGCATATAAGTTCTTTGGTTACTCTCTCCCCCTCCACCCACCCTCCCTCCTCTTTCCCTCTGAGATTCCTCAGTCTACCCCATGCTTCCATGTCATTGAATCATTTCTGTTCATCAGTCTATTAAGTTCTTTAGATTCCACATATAAGCGAGATCACGTGAAGTTTGTCTTCCTCTGCCTGGCTTATTTCACTTAGCATTTCTCCAGGTCCATCCACGCTGTCCCAAAGGGTACGAGGTCCTTCTTTAGAGCTGCGTGGTACTCTGTTTTCTTAATCCCAAAACTCGGGACTCAGTTTCTGACTCCTCTTTCTTTCTGACTCCTCCCATAAGAAAGTGCTCATCAAGTTCAGCGGATCCAACTTCTTAAATATCTCTTTAATATGGATCTGCTCTTCCTTTTATTACCATAGAATCTTAACTTTATCCAGTTCACTTAACTGAATATTCCCATCCGGTCTCTGTTTTCTTCCACATCCTCACAAACACCCCAGGGTTCTTTATAAAATGCAAATTGGGCCACATCACTTTCCTGCTAAGAGTTGTTCAGTGGTTCCACAGCAGGCTTGTAAGAGCATGTTTGTGTTTGTGTATGCATTGTGTGTGCGTGTGCGTGTGAGAGAGAGCATGTGCATGTGCAGGTGTATGTGCCCGTCAGCCTGCCTGGCCTGGCCCCTCCTGCCTGCCCAGCCCCATTCCCGCAGTTCTCTCCACTCCTTCCAGTTCTGCTCCAGCCACATCAGACGACCGACCAGTCCCCAACCAACGTCAGTATATGGGAATGTCAGTATTCTGAATGCATCTACCTGAGGGGTTTTTCTTAATCCTCACAATTCAATTCGGACACCCCACTTCTCAAAGGGTTCCCCTGACCCTTCTCTCTCCATAGTTTCTTATTCCTTCCCCCATGCCGTGCCGCTTCTTAATATTTACTTCCTCTGTTGCCTTGATGATCTGGACTCTACTGTACCATCAATCCCAACCCTTAGATTTTCAGTGTCCTCCAGGGAGCAGCAGTAACTTTTTTAAAATAGACTTTATTTGTTAGAGTAGGTTCACAGCTAAATTGAGCAAAGTACCAAGCTCTCCCATATACCCACTACCCCCCCCAAGCACACACACATAGAGTGCCTTCCACTATTAACACCCCTCACCACAATGGCGCATCTGTTACAGCTGATGAACCTGCACTGACGTCACTATCACCCAGAGCCCACAGTTCGAATTAGGTTCACTCTGGGTGCTGTACATTCCGTGGGTTTTGACAAATGTATAATGACATATGTCCATCATTAGAGTGTCAGACAGGCTAGTTTCGCCGCCCTAAAAACCCTCTGTGCTCTGCCTGTTCATCCCTCCCACTGGCTCCTGGCAACCGCTGATCTTTTTACTGTCTCCAGAGCTTTGCTTTTACAGAATGTCACATAGTGGGAATCATACAGCACGTGGCTGTTTCAGGTTGGCTTCTTTTGCTCAGTAATATGAACTTAAGTCTCTTCCATAGAGTCAGTGGCTTTTTCTCTTTGATTTCCTGGGATCTAACAGTTCTGGTCACAGAACATATACTAAACAAGTTGTAGTTGCTTTTGTCTTAATTGTATAATTATTTGCATTTGTCTGTCCTTGAAAACACATTATTCTATAATTCTCTACCTCTATCTCTTATTTTAAAAGGAAATAAGAGTATCAACCAACATGGTCTTAAAATCCACTTTAAGTTATCTATTTTAGGCTTTTATGCATAATCTTTCAATGTGATGAGTAACATTTTCCACATGCAATGCTGAGATTTACAAATACACATCTGTACTTTCCTTTGAAGTAGAAACAGCATGTGTCCATTAATGACTGCAATTTTTTCCTTAAAACTGTACCTTCAATTGCATTACTTCCATATATCCTGACCATCTTCCACTGGTCATCTTTCCCATTGGGAACCAGAGATCCCAGGAAGGCTGAGTTGACATCTCAGCATTAAATTGATCATAAAATCAACTGAGGTTTTATCTACAGCAGTTATCTTGCCATCCTTGATTGAATTTTCTGAATTTATTTTAATGGTAACAAATCAAATAACCCTTCCACTGTATTTATATCATAACTAATAGTATCTTGACCTTATATACACAGGAATGCTTGGCGAATGCTAGTTATCGACCCTGATGATTTGTAGCCCATAATTCATTGTCATGGGCATCCATCTCGATGGCCTGAAAGCATACTCACTAAGCCGTTATTTCTCAAATGTTGGTGTACATCAGAATCCCTGTGGGTGTTCATCGAGATTAACATTCCCTGGCCACACTCAGGAGACATCCATGAGAACCAGTGACACACTCTTTAATGAGCATCCCAGGTGATTCTGGTGCAGATGGCATGCAGATCTGCTTTTGGAAATGGAAGCGTGGCACTTCATACAAAAATGCTTGCAAGCAGGTGGCTACCAGCTACAAAAAAAAACCTCTCAGCGAAAGTAATGAGATTGATCATCTGTTAAATTTAATGCTCTATCCTAAATGAAAATTACAGGAGCAAACCTAATTGATTTCTATGTGTTAATTAACAGGGGGGAAATAACCAAAATGTTTCTAGTACCACAATCTGCACAATGACTTGTACTTAAAGAGAAAATGGCTATTTTATTAGTACGGTTACATCCTTTGGGTGAGAAAAAATTTCAGGAGTCGGAAACTTGAGCAAATTGCTTCCTATAAAAGTAGGCTAGAAATCTTGAGAATTTATTCGAATCGGCAAAGTTCTGATATGTCATTTTTCCCATGAGACTAGAAATATGCTTACTTTGCCAGAAAATCAGCAATTACACTTAAAACTCTCCATCAGTACCTGAAACGTTCCCATGGTTGGAACTGTTTCACTGAAAACCAAATAACAAAGCTATTTTTCTTACCCCCTTTGCCAACTCCATTCCCTTTCCCATCGCAAACTCGGGCACATGTAAATGATTTCATTCTATCTCATGCCCTTTTACCAGTTGTTTGAGGTAGTGAGATGATCTTGCGATTCTTAATCTCTACTCTTATTTAAATCAGTATATAATAACAAAAGCATGTTCTGGATTAGTAGGAAATAATTGGTACCTTACTAGCTCAAAATGGGAATAGTTAAAACATATTGCGACTTTTTAATGGCAGCCCATTATCATCAAGATTCTTAATAATAAAGGCCAGAGACAAGCAAACGGTCTCAGAGCTTTTCGAAAGTATGATTACATTTACCTTTTTTCTTGGATATAAAAATGCTGTATAATCTTTGAAAGTGTGTAACCATGGGAAGTTGAGATATTTTTAAAAACCCCATGATACAGTAATGAAACAGGCACTAACTTGAACCGACTTTAGAGCTGGACAAAGATATAAGAAAATGAATGGATTAAATGTTGATCTCCTGAACAGAGAAATTCCATTTCAATGAAAGTTAAAGTTTTAAAATGGGCTTCTGACTAATAGGAAAGGCAGGAATATTTTTAGCAGATGGACTTCAGACACTTGTGTAGTGGTTGGATGCACTTTTCTCTTTAAGAACATGCCAATCAATAATATTACAGGGTCAATGTCAAGCCTTTTCCACAGCAAGGACCTTTCTCCTTTCACCAGGCCCTCTCTCTAAACTTCTGAAAGTAAATTTCCCAGAAGAAGAGGAAAATTGATTAAGAAAAAAGAATACAAGGCATTCTTTGTTTTCTACATGCATAGTTATCAAGGAGAGTATTTTGGAGGGAGGCACAAGAGAAGAAAATATAGGGAGTTGAGAAGTAGTTACAAGAAAACTTTACGTTTTAGCAGTCCCCAGTCGATGGCCAGGAACCTCTCTTCCACCTCTGGGACTGGACATGACTATGTTGGCTTATCCCACCGTCGCAACTCTTATCAGCCTGGTCTCCACAAAAATACCTTGTCACCTCTGTTCCTCACACAACTGAGCAGCAAATAGTTACCGAACACCTCGCATTTGTAAGAGACCGTGCCAACCTTGTTTAGATTACAGAAACATTCAAGAATAACTCCCACCCTTAAGGAACTTGGATGTTGTAGTAGAGAGGGAAGACAAAACATGCAAAGTCTCAACGAAGCAGAAAGAAAGCCCTGGATTGATTAGCAGGAGACAGGCCTCACATTTCTTTAGCATAAGATAAGAGAAGGTGTCTCTGAGGACATTGCACTGAAGTGAGGTGCACAAAACAGAAAAGGTTGAGATGAATAAAGATGGGGGGGTGGGACCTGGAGGGGGGCCTGGAGGGGGACACCTGTTTGAGGAAAGCAGAGTAACAAGAAAATGTGGTAAGAGTAGGGAGAGATTTTCTGGAGGGAAGGGTATCTGGAAGGGGGGGGGACTGCTAAGCTAGAGAGCCATTAAATAGATTGGAGGCTTAAAGAAGAGCTGGAAAGGGGGTCACAGGGATGCGTCCAAGTCTAGGCTGGGCGAGGAATTAAGCGCAGCCAGATGGAGGCAGGGGAAGATATTTCTTAAACAGTGTCAAAGGTCAGGTTGTCCAAAAGGCTGGGACAACTGGCAATTAACAGCTGTGCTTTAGCTCCTGTGATGAAAGGCCAAAAATGTGTCCATTCCTGCCCCGTCGTCCCCCCCCCCCCCCCCGCACTGTGTCACGCTTCATCACAGCATCAAATCCTAGGGCCCTGAGGATGTCACAAAGAATCACAAGTGCGTTCATTAAGCACCTACAATTAAGCACGCAGTTGAGATGTTGCAAGGGTGGATCTTTATGAGGCTATTAATGCTTTTCTTCTAAACTTAGAAGTTATCCTAAACTTCCTTGCCCTACAGTCTGCATTCCAAATTCCAAACCTTGGGTCTTTGATCCCCTTAAAAGGGGAAGCATTCTACCCTGAATGCCAACAAGTCAACAGCCGAACAAAGCACCACCCAAGGAGACACGCTAAAGGTTCCTCTTTTAATACAACACACCCCGGAACTGGCCATGGCAAAGTCAATTTCCTCTTTATTACTCACCAACTTACAACTATATAAATAAACCAATTATTACCTAATCACTTACTAAATATTACCCTTTCTATTCTGTTTTACTTTGACCTTATTATCATATGAAGCATTAATAAACCCAATACTCAGACTGACTAATCGTTAAATAATTAAAATAGAAGACACCATTTACCTCTTTCAAGGACTCTTTTTAAAAGACTTTTTAGATGACACACTTATCAAAAATATTGAAATTGCAGAAAATCTAAAGGCATGCTGCTCTTGAGGAGCTGCATCCACTGTAGAAAATAAGGCGATGCGTTTAAAAGATTAAAGCAGAAAGGTCACCATGACAGCTCACACTTGTCCCGCTCTCCACTTCCCTTCCTCAATCTGATCGTCTGCCTTTGTAAAAAGACCCATCAAATAACATCCATGTCTGAGTATCAGTGAGATTTATCCATTCCTTGGGCATAACCCACTCTCCTCCAATTGAGTTAGCATCTGGCAAACCGGCTGGAGGGATTTGGTGGGAGGACATGTCCCCAGGCAAGGTTTCCTGATCCTCAATTGCTGTGACCCCCAAATGACTCAGGGTCACTCTGCTCCCCACAGTGAGGCACTTGGTCTCAGGTGCCTGGTCTCAGCTCATAAGCACATGTGGGTATTTTTTTTATTCCTGCTTTTCACTTATCCCCATCAAATAAACGGCACATCTCTATTTCCTAAAGGCTCTTTGTTCCATTCAGAAGTAGAGTAACTTTCTCCAAAATCTATACAGAAACTTTTTTCCATGCTTTCTAAGAAATGGGACGTTTCAGAGAAGGATGTCTGTTTGTTTGTATTTCTGTCTGTCTGTCTGTCTGTTTTTATCTCGATTTGTTTAATCGGTACAACATGTTAGAACTTCTGTTAGACCAAGTTTTAATCTAAACATAGCTATTTAGAAAAACTGCTTCCTTGCACATTGGCAGCAAAGCAAGAACAGGTTTGTCAAAGTACAGGGTGTGGAGCGAACGAATTCCTGCTCCTTGGTGGGGCTCTGGGTCCAACCCCATCAGCATTTCTCTCCCACCAACACCCCCCCCCCCAACGCGCACACACACACACACACTGTTACCAGCATCATTTGGGATGAGTTCAGTCTCTTCTGCAGGTTCAGTTACCCGTCTACAGCCTCAAAAGCAAAACCACCTGTGATGTAAACATTTTTCAGACAAGGCAGGGCTGTCCCCCTGCTTTTTTTTTTTTGTTAACTCACTAGACATGCTAAGGCTTCTCACTGTTTTTGATGTTTTATAACATGTGCTGTAAAGAGCAAAACATATTTTTTTAAACAGCCAGTGACATGCAGAGGTGTGGTGTCTGAACATGAGCCAGTTGTAGCTGAAGTCTTTTTTCCTCGCCTTCTCCATGACAACACATCTAATGCCCCAACTGAAACAAAAGGCAAGACCCCTGCAGACCTTTCTCGCAGAAGCTCAGAGGTGCCCAGCCACATGGAACTCCTGCTTTTTAAACAGTTCCATGCAGTTAAATACTTTTAAAATTCTGTCTCTATCCACTTGTTGACAGATAACTAACACTCGTCAGACACTAACTTCCTGGAACCTCCTGATATTTGATGATTCTAGGAAACATTGTTTTCTGATTTTTATCACTGTTCCTGGAAACTGCAAAGAGAGAACAAGCTTGTGGAGTTCAAGACACACTCCCACTGGCCTCCTTGGTGCAGCATCGGCCGCTGAAACCTGGGGGACATACGCAGGGCTTGTCCACTTAGAGGAGGCTGAACGTAGAAGCTTAGAGAAGGGCTTTGGAAATAAGAGGGCCCAAGACCCTTGTTGTTTCTGTGAAAACTTGGGCGACTAGCCTCTCGAAAGCACAGTTGTCCTGTTTGTAAAATGGGGATTGAAGATAGCGCCTGATTCTTATTGTCACAGGAGGGCTTGTTGAGACAATCCACGTCAACAAAACACGCAGTGTCTGGCGAACGGCAAGCTTTCTTGATAACTTCAGCGCATCGCTCTGAAAAGCCAGAGCTCCAGACAGTCAGCATGTGGCATTGTTTTTGTAATCATCCCATAGCTGGGAGGTTGGCTGTAATCAAATTGGTATAAAAATCATCAGACACTGAATTAAAATCCTCAAGTAGGGAGACTAAAGGAGTGCACATGCACAACAACTACAAAAAAGATATTTAGGAAAACTTAAAACAGCTGGAGGGATCGATTTCAAAGTAAGCAGTGCACTGGTGGTGTCACTGGTCAAAAAAATAATATTCGGGAGAAATGAGAGAACTTGCAAAAAGGCTTGGTAAGAAGCACATCTCCAAATATGCTTCACGAGATCCTTACAGACCATGGGTACATGCCTGGTTTTCTCCGCAGTGAAATGTTCAATTATTGACATGGATACACGGCCTAGGCCCGGCCACTGAAACCACAGAGGTTTTGCTGGAGTGAGATGTGGCATCACAGCAGGGACGTCGGATGGCTCCTGAGAGCTGCACCACAGGCTGTACCACGGGAAAAAGAACAAGTGAGCGAAGGGCAGGCTGAAGAGCGAAAATTCAGTTAGAAAATCTAACCCAGCACAACGGCATCCCCATCACTGCAAAACGTTAGCCTTGTCCAGGCCCCAGCGCAGCCTGACCCCCCACTGGGGAAACGCAGGAGCCGACTGTCTCACTCCACGGTCATGTTCGACGTGGACGCATGAGGCTGTGAGATAAAGTAGCTGGGACAGATTAGTTCCTTCCCTGTGGCAGCTGGGGACAGATTGAGGAGGAAGCGGGAGGGACAGGAATGGGGCAGATCTGAGTAACTATTTTGCCCCAGACCTCCCTTAGCTTTCCTCTCTTTCTGCTCACTTCTTTTTTAGGACAAAATATTTTCTAAAAGAAAACCAAACCGAGCACTGGAATCATCACTGTCACCAGGATGACGGAGTAACAATATCTACTCCCAAGAACTCCTCAGTGGAAATGTCATCACCCTCCTGGACACCAAGAAAAATTCAAGTCCCCGTCATAGCAAAGTGGCCAGATTAGAACTAGTGTCTTCGATGGCACAGCGTATTATTGCTATAATAAATGTGGAATTACTATAAATTGCTATAGTTCATTTTTCTCTCAACTTATACTTTGTTCAACGTGTGATGCAAGCTCATTACTTAAAATCTTGTAAACGAGAGAAACACAGAAAGAAAGAGGTCCCCGCAGTGTCAAGAAAACACAAAGGTACAGGTGTGTGTTTCCCGTTTGACATGGTGTATACACCGTATTTCATTGTGTCACCATGGTGTCCATTCTTAGCTTCAGTAGCAGCCGGTGTGCCAAACACTAAGTACCTTAAATGTGTTGACTTATTTAGCCTTACCAAAAAATCCATTCGGGAAAGCCTACAATATTTCCATTTTACAGATGAGAAAGACTGAGGCCCCTCGAGATTTCATGATTTCCCAAGAAGAAGTGAGGGGTAATTGAGGCCCAAAGAGTAAAATCCAGGCGGTCTGACTCCAGGACTCACATCCTTAGTCTCTCTGACTTAGCTATGCTGACTCCTCTGGATGACAAAAGAGTCCTTTACTAGGGCTTATCATCATCAACACACCTATTTCTGAGATTCGTGATACATTTAATCTGAAAATAAGACACGCTTCTTCAGATGAACTTGTGGCTGGTTCAAAAGATGTTCCCAGAACAGTGAGCAACAATTTACAATGAAAAGTGTTCGCTTTTAGGCTCCATCCAGACGGCAGCGTAGAAAGAGGCAACAATTCCTTCAAATTCCTGTCGCTTCATGGACGTGGCCAGTTGAAACACACTTGCCAGGATGGCCGTTTGCCTCTGGACTTGGGAAGGAAACTGTGCTCTTGCCCCTCTCTTGGGCCACCGGATTTGGTAGCAGTCACCCTGTCCCCTGGTGTCACTCTTCTTAAATTTCATGTATTAAAATATGTCTTGACAGGGTCATTTTTTTCCCCCAGAAAAATTAGGTGGTTGGCATCTTTTTAGTGTATTAGTAAATGCCTTGTTTTTATATTAACAGCTATTTTTAAGGCTTGGCAAAGACCAAAAAGGTCACATAACAACTTTTTCCGTCACAGCTCTGCAGCCGCAGCCCCATTGTGTGCAGGGAAAAGCCAGCCTCGGGCCAGCCGAGCTCCGAGCTTTTGTTTTCAGGGCCTGCCGTCTCCGTGTGAATGCTTCTAGTCTTTTCCTCCGTCCCTATAATTCACGTGCAACAAAGTTCCCTTTTCATTTCATTCGCTTTGAACACATTGAGCCCTTTTGATCTGCTCCTTCCTTCTTTTTCAACCCGGGAAAGTTTTATTTAATTATATCTTGGAATAATTGCTTCTGGGCCCCTGGTGACTCACTTTTTCCCGTAACACCTGTAATTCTCGGTGGCTCTCCTTTCTCCGTCCCCCCTCCTGTCATCGTCTCGCATTGTTTCCAGCCCGTGTGCCTTTCTTCCCTCTACATCCTGGCGGAACCTCCCGAGGTTTTTTTTTAATTGTTTTATCGCACCCACTTGACTGATGTTAACACCACTCCTGCTTTGACTGCTTTCATTCTCTCAGTGCATCTTTCTTTATATTGCTGCCATATGTTTCTAATTTCCCCAACTACGCTGTTACCTAATATGGGCTCTGTTCATATTTTATGGTAACGCTCTTTTTTTTTTTTTTTAAGCCCAAAGATAATGCCAGTTTTTGACAAATTTTTTCATTCCTGTAGTCAATCTTTTTCAGAGGTCTGCTCTTCCCCTGCATCTTCTGAATGATATTTTCTGTGTTTCAGTAAGAGATCTGTCCAGACCCAGCATCCAAAAGACAGGTTGCATCTATTAACTTTGGCTCTCTTCTTTGTCCAGTTGGGTCCTGGTCAAATTTCTTTCTCAGATCTCCATGTGGACGGCAGATGGGTGTGCTCCTAGGCTAATCCCCTGCACTAACACACAGGATTGTCTTCCAGGAGATGGGATCATCCCAACCCCATTGTTCAGCTCCCTCTTGCTTTGAACAAATGGCTCCTGTAAAAAAATCAACAACAAAACAATAGAACCGGGATCCTTCCTAGTTCTGCTTTCATCTGCCTTTGTCCCTGTCACCCCCACTGCCACCTCACCTGGCTTTTCCTTTCCAGCAAGGTGCTTTCTAGGAGTGTTAGTCTGGGGGTAGAAGGAGAAACAGAAGGACCGGGGCACCTTGTGACGCCAGGGCAGCATTTGTGTTTTCCGATTGATAAAGACTTTAGTTCTAGGCTGGTAGCAGATGGTAGAAAACGTTTGAAAGGGTGTTGTGCCAGCTTTCAGGACCACCCTAGTATCCTCCAGGTCATTCCACTGCCGTTAATATTTAGTTGTTTCTGTTCTAGCTTCTGACAATGAGGAAATGGCTCTGTTTTAGGTGTGAATCACAGTATAAATTTTTACCTTTTTCTGTATAAGAGTTTGTTTGGGGGACCACTAGCTAGATGTTATTATGTATATATATTTTATATATATATCGTTTTCAAATACATCTCCATTGATTTCAGAGAGGGAGAGAGAGAGAAACATCAATGACAAGAGAGTCACTGATCGGCTGCCGCCTGCACGCCCCCCACTGGGGATGGAGCCCGCAACCCGGGCCTGTGCCCCGACCGGGAATCGAACTGCCATCTCCCAGATCCTAGGTTGACACTCAACTGCGGAGCCACGCCCGGTCAGGCATTATTATATTTTTAATTCTAACCTGAGGATATATTTTCATTAACTTGAGAGAGAGAGAGAGGGAGAAACATGGATCAGTTGCCTCCGACACGTGCCTCAACCAGGGATCAAACGCACAGTTTTCAGGTGCTCGGGGTGGGGCTCCGACCGAGTGAGCCACCCGGCCAGGCCTAACCAGGTGTTATTTTGAAATGAGAAGTTCTGAAGTGGGTTCTGAGGAACAAGATCTCCTCTGCCCTCATCACATTATTGGTGGTGACAAGGTGGACATGGCAACACATCAGCCGGGGCCCCGAGCCACCTGCATGCCTCTCTGACAGTGTCCCGCAGAACGATCAAAACGGACACCTGGGCTATTCCAGCAGCACGTGGAGCTGGCGGTGAGTGGGGTGTGGCTGCTGTGACCGTCTGGAGCAGCGTCATACGTCTGTTTGAAGTGTCGGAGGGGCCTGGGGACAGCTTTCGGCACTGGCCCAGGGTGATGCACTCCTTTTCAGCAGGAAATTCAAGAGGAAAATCAGGCTTTTTTACTTCCAATATTTAAAAAAGGAATTAAGAGCAATTGTTATATAATAGACACTTGTTTGAGGAAGCAAAACCAAGTACTTAGACATTTGATTATGTAAGAATCAAACTGACACTGAGTGTTCAGTTTTGTGATAGGCTATGACAGTCTACAATTCCCTTCAATTCCCTACAATTCCCTACAATTCAGAAAGACTCCAGGATTCTTCAGTTTTGTATATATATTAAAGTAGTTAGGTCAGTTTAGGAGGAATGGTTGCTATAGTTTATAGCTTATATTTTAGTAATTTTATGCAACCGGTAAGTACTAATAATAGTATGATTCTAGATATTTCAATAAGATATTTCTAGATAGAAAAGAAATCCCAGACTGTTTCAGATGGAAAGTGACACATTTGGGGAAAGAGGCTGATTTCTGTGGAAACTGAAACTTAAGGTAAACACACACACACACACACACACACACACAAACTCATCAACACATTCAAGTAACAGTTTGGTTATACGGACCCTGCCACCTAGCAGATTTGAACTTGGCTTTCCGTTCTCATTTAATTTTGACTTCTGGAATCAGCAAAGCTAAGCATAAGCTGTAATTAAGAGAATAATGCAGGAACTGAGGAGACGAAGTAGAAATTGAAAATTAAGATTAAGTGAAATTAGTTTCACCCAATAGACATACACACTAGCCTAGAGACAGTAAGCTTATTAGTTCTATTGATGTGACTTCCTAAGAGCTTAAAAGGTCTGTATTAAGATTCTGTCTTTGAAAATGTTTCTCATTGATGAAACATCCTACTTCAGGAAAATCACGCTCTTACTGACTTTAGGCTCTTAAATGCCATGATCGTCTCCCAACATGGGGTGGTCCCACCAAAAAGGGAACCATCACACACGCACGAAATGCCACAGCAAACATCGTGCCATCTCCCCATTCCCAAGGACATCTCAGGCCGTGACAAATTCTCAGTGGTTAAAGTATAAAAAGGTCCTTCTAAAACTTAAACTTTAGTGAGTCCGGTCTGATACATGATAGAAGCAATGTTTCTTTCATGTAATGAATGATTATATTCTCAACGAGGAAAGAGATGTTTATTGGGTGGAATGTCTGAGTTTACACTCTAAAGCAAGCACTTTTGTTCTTATAAGAGCTGGAATTTTAAAAAATCCATGAGTCATGCAATCATCCTGTAGTCTGATAAATTGATCTTTAAGTATTTGTTCACTATTTATGCTTAAAAATGTGTGAAAATTTTGTAAAGACTTCACATCCATTGATACACATAAAAGCAATAATATTTCCTAGGAATGAAGAACCAACATTTAAAAAACAAAAAAGCATCAGACATTTTTTATAAATCAGTTCCTTGAAAAAGAGAAGCAGGTCTGTCAGCTTATATTTTAGCTATAAGTCATTTTTTTACAGTGATGGAACTATAAATCAAGTTTCTTTATGTCTAATCGGTAGCAGGTGTCTAAAAAGCAATCTGATGAGAGATATTGTGTGCTGAGCACTCACTTGATTTTGAAACATTTGGAATTAACGTTAGACATGAGTTTCTCCACAGCAGCATATTCACATCTCAAGCTAGTTAATTCTTGGGTAAACAGGACTTTCCTTCAAATTATAGGATATGTAGCAGCATCCCTGGTCTCTGTTTACTAGATGCCAGTAGAATCCTTACCCACCCCAGTTGTGACCACTAGAAAAATGTCTCCATTGCCAAATGTCCCTTGCAATGGCAGGGAGGGGTGAGAAGGATCGCCCCTGGTTGAGAACCACTGACCTACAGCCCCTGATAAATTGTACTTGGTCTGGGAATGAGCAGAGCTCTTTCTTATTGGCTGGAAAAAATTAACATGTTTGGATGCCTGAAGGTGTGGATCCCTCTCTCAGATGTGTTCCTAGGGCTCACGGAATTCATTTATTTCCAGTTTGTCAATCTCAGCTAGTATGTGGCTCCTTGTGGCTGGGAACACAATCCTATTGATATTGGGGTAGATGGTGCTCCGTGTTTTCAGCTGGTGAGCCCTTGTCAACTACAGACAAGCATCTCTCTGGGAAGAAAAATAGGTTTGCAGCTGACAGAACCGTAAGTATACCTTCTAATTTGCATTTTTCACTTGGTTTCTCTATTTCTTTGCCCATCAGCAGCACTCAATGCCTAATGCCTCTCTGGCTACTAAATGTCTCCTATTTGGGTCATTAATTCCATTGTAACCCTCTCTGACATTGTACAGCTCAGCCTTGCTTCCAAAGACAAACACGTTCATGCATCCAACTCATGCACAGTTGTAGCAGCCATGAACCTCAGGCCCAAACTCAATGTACAAAAAACAACCCTTTTCCATTTTAACAGCAAACTCAAATTTTTATTTATAGTGACCATTTTATTAGTCAAGGATAAAGAAGAGAGAAATAGAATCTCATGGAACTCAGGGTCGTTCCCAGAGATGGACTTTGGTCCTGTGGGCATGCGTGGACCAAAGCCTGGAAGCGCAGGAGCACCAGCTGTGCATGCACCTCACCTGAGATGTCTTCAGGGCCTCTCAGCTACCCAGTGGCTGAGCGACAGAGTCACTTGCTCTGAGGTCTCTTACTTTCAGCCTAAGACCTCCCTATGTCCATATCTAAGCTCCTCATGAACACCAGGAAACCTATGACTAAGAGTAAAGAAACTCTGTGAGGATATTTCTGACCCATGTGTCCAAACATTTCTACTCAGAGTGCCCCCTGCCATGGAGAGTGTCTTGTAGACAAGGAAAATTGTCCTAGGGAAACAAGGAATAGGTCTCCTCGGCTCTCAGATGACCTAACCCACCTGAGGTTTCAATTGGATCTTCCCTACTCCTTGCCCAAGCCAGTTCTGGGCAGCTTCTTCAGACCCTACCTACATCTCAACTTTCATCTTCAGATTTGGCTTTCATCTCATGCCTAACGCATGGAATCTTTATCTAGAAAGGGCAAGGTAAGCAGAGAAAGAGTTGTTCTCTTGCTTCAGCAGTGTTGGATGTGCACACCTTCACTTTTAAAGCTTAAAAAAACAAGCCAATAATTCTGTTATTCTGCTCCACTGTAACAATTCTTATAAGGCATCTCTTGATATTTATTGGTTAAGTGAATGCCCCAAATTATCTTCCTGCTACATAATCTAATGGCAAGAGTGCCTGCCTTTAGGGCGGGTTAGCTTGAGCAAAGGGTGGGTGGCCAGCTATCCTGTTTTCACTTACACTTCAGACTTTTCCATTTAAGGCTGCTGTCTTCTTGAAATGCATGCATATAGATGGATATAATACATGTCATTCCCTTGGCCTCTTTATGCACCCACATGCTGATGGCCTTCTACTCATAAGTGCTCCTGATAATTTGGTTGTTTATTTTTTAACTACCTGGATCTTCTAATAGAGACTGGGCTACCACACTCTCAGAAAAGATTCTAGGTTTCTGCAGTCTCCTTAATTACAGGGCAAAGAAAGCCACTAAGGCTCATAATATATTATTTCCAATAAATAAGAGGACAGCTTGTTAACAATACTCAACCATACGTACAAATGGTAGAAATGAATACAATAGACTCATTTTTGAATACTCAGTTTCTTTGGAATTACTAATCAATAGTGTATTAGCCTGCTGGGGCTGCCATAACAAAATACCACAGACTTTTCTCCCCCTCACAGTTCTGGGGGCTGAAAGTCCAAAATCAAGGTGTCGAAAGGGCTGGTTTCTCCCGAGGCCTCTCTACTTGGCTTTTGGGCAGCCGCCCTCTCACTGTGCTCACATGGTCTTTTCTCTGTGCACACACATCCCCGGTGTCTCTTCCTTTTCTTATAAAGACACAGGGTTCTACTGGATTAGGGCCTCCCCCTTATGCCTGCATTTAATCTTAATTATCTCTTGGAGGGTCCTACTCTCAAATACGGTTACATTGGGGGTTGGGGCTTTAACATATGAATTCGAGGGGTGGGGGTAACATACAAGTCAGTCCATAAGAAATAAATAGCATCTAAATCACTGGCTATATGATAAGTAAAACCTAAAATGTAAACAACATACTGTTCCTTCTCTTAATACACAGCACTAGAATAAAAATTTTAAGGTGTGTTTTCCCAAAGGCCAACAATTTCAGTTCACCGACATAGAAGCTGACTCCGTGCCCAGCTGGCTGCAAGGCTGATCCATGAAGCAGCCTTGGACAGAATGGGACACAGAGGAGTCAGCTAGGGATGTGGGTGTGACTGAAGATGACTGACAGGGTGAGTGACCTGGGGTGTGCAAATCACTGCCACAGAGCTCTGCCCACTCACCAACAACATGCTTCCCTCTGGGAATGGACAGGGAGCCAGCCCGTTCCTCCTCCTGAGCACACTGGGTCCTGCACGAGGAGCTCCGGCCTGCTCGGGCTCTCAGTCCTCAGCGGTCCTATTTACCACTGTTCTCAGCCACGTTACGCGAATAGCAGTGCCCTCGGCTGCATTTCACCCGTTAGCAACAGCAAAGCATAAGCAAGCAGGACAAACAGAGGTGAGGCTCCCTCTGGGGAAAATGTCCTCTCGGAAAATAACACTGTTGGATTCCAAATGATAGGATTCCTTGTCTGGCAGAATTGAACACAAAGTGGATCTAAGAAAACCATTAGATCTTGAAGGAATTTAAAGAAATCTAGCCCGGCCAGGCGTGGCTCAGCGGTTGAGCATCGACTTAGGACCCAGGAGATCGCGGTTCGAGTCCTGGTCAGGGCACATGCCCGGGTTGCGGGCTCCATCCCCAGCAGGGGGCGTGCAGGAGGCGGCCGATCAATGACTCTCATCACTGATGTTTCCATCTCTCTCTCTCTCTCTCCCCTCTCCCTTCCTCTCTCTGAAGTCAATAAAGATATATTAAAAATAAATAAATAAATAAATCTAAACTGGAAAAGTTGTTTCTGTCATTTGGCTGCCTTTCCTTGTTTTCTGGTACACTCCAGCCACAAAAAATCAAAGTGAAATAAATGCCCAAATCAACTATTATTTGAATGTTGATACAACTACCTAAGAAGCAATATTCACCGAATAAAGTCATTAACACAACTCATACAATTATTCATACATTTATCTTTTATAAAATTTGTGAACTTCTATCCCTTTTTATAATTTATTTAGAGCCTAAGACACCACACACACACAAACCCATGAACACACACACATTTTGGAGATGATGCTAAAGGCAAAGACTGTGTGATTATCTTTATATGAAAAACATGTTGATTTATGATTTAAGTACAGTCAATTGCTTGGCTTTCAAGCAAATTTCATATCTACCATGAGTTTAACCCTAAGGCTGGCCAGCCTCACCTTTGAAAATTAGATACTTGGAATTTATTTAGTCTGGATAAAGAACAAAGAAAAATGCAGTAAAGGGAGGTTTTCATCATTGTTATTCGGTCGTATGTATTTTTAATAATATCTCTGGTAATACAATTATGATTTTCAGCCTTGCTGTTTAATCAATTGAAAGAAATTACTGCTTGACTATAAAAGGTGATGAAATACAGAAGAAAACTTTCTAAGTTATAGAAATCGAAATATACAAACCAGGAAAAGACTTGGAGTGCGCATGGGTACCATTTTGTGATATTGTTTTTAAAATATGAAAAAAATAGCTCTGGCTGGGCTTCCCATTGGTTAGTGCGCCATCCCTATACTCCAAGGTTGTAGGTTCAATCCCTGGTCAGGGGACAAGAATCAACCAATATTGAAAGCATAAATAATTGGAACAATAAATCAGTGTTTCTCAATCTCTCTCTTCTTCTTCCTCTCCAAAATCAATAATATGAAGAAAAAAATTGACATGTAGACATTACTGTAGAATTATTTTTTTGTGCCCAAACACAAGAGAAAACTTCTCTCACATGCCCTCAAAAAAGGTACAATTCAACCACTGTAAACTCTACCTGAAAATTCAGTTTATACCTGTCAATTTACTGTTCTTATACAGAAAGAGACAACTTATAACCCCCCTACTTATAAACGGCAGGTTCTCATAGAGGCCTATTCTCCAGCCATCTCCCCCACCCCAGCTCAGAGCACACAAAGAGCGTGCCACTCCTCCCACAAGGAAAAAAACTGAAGAAATACAGAGATTTTAAGAAATCATGAGGTTTAGAACATGAAGAGGGAAAAAACCTGTGGCGTTCAGGACCAGAGCAACGTGCAGCCCCTGGGCCCAGGTTCCAGGCGGGGCTGGCTTCCCTCTACTCATTCCTGATGTTACAAAATACTAATAATAATAAACGGGGGGACTGCAAAGTTCTGCATTAGAAATGAAAACCTTTCTTCCTCCTGCTAATAGAAGCTCTATGATAAAATATTGTGCGCTTGGCAAAAATGATTGTGTTGAGTTTGTAATAACCGAAAAAACAGCTTATTATGTTAAGTGGAAAAAGCAAGAAGGGGAATATTTCCTATGTTATCACAACTCTAACAGTGTTAACATTAACCACCATATTAATATCAGCTAAAACATTAGTAACTTTCACACATAACCTCATTTAATTCTTACAATCACCATATAATCTGGTATTATTATATTCATTTCACGTGAGAGGAAACGGACTCAGCAAGCCTAAGCTACTTACCCAGGTTCACACAGCTGGTAGGTAGAACGGGGACCTGAGTTGAGATCTACCTGTCCCCAAAGATACCACAGCCTTGACACTGTGCTCTACATGTATATGGAACAGAACAAGGACTGGAAGAAGGGACAAGACATTCACAGAAACTTTCTCTGGATAATGGAATTATGGGAATGATTTTCCTTGTTCCTATTTTCCTGTATTTTTCCGATTTTTCATAATGTGCATAAATAAATAAAGAAGAGTGATTTTAAAATGTCCACAGATGGGAACTCCAGTGCCATTCCCAGTAGCAGAGCTGAGGCTGAGGCTGTCTGATGGAACCCTCCTGAGGGCTCAGGGGTGACCTGACGGCCACCTGCAGCACAAGCCCACGCTGGGGAAGGGGAACCAGCGGCCCAAGTCACCACGCAGACCAGCTGCTTCCTGCCCTGTCCCCCCCCGGCCCCGGAGCCCCTCACACTTCCTGGGCCTCTACCCTGTTCCTCCCTCTTAGATTTCTTTTCTGAGACACTCAACAGGAAGGAGGGAAGAGGGACATCACAGTGACAATGGCTTCCCTTCATTTGATGCATTCATACCTAGGTCCTGCCAAATGGTGACCTTTCAATGAGCTCTTCTGTTGCTTTTCCAACATTTCACTTTTCTCACCTTCCATACACGCAATTCCTTCATACGCTGTATTTCTGCTTTTCAGTAAACCACAGACAGTTAAGAAATGCCTACTCCGCGCCTGCCTGCATCACCGCAGAGCTGTCTGGGAAGGAGCTCCGAGGCAGGTACTTGAGAATTATGCTTCTGCAAATCTAAAAAGAACTTGGAGCCTCAGATGCAGATCACCGACCCCAACCAAATCCTGTCAGAAAAAGTTCCCTCCGCTCTCCTGGGGAAGGTGAGGAATTCGGACTTCACCCGAACGTCCCTGATAGACACAGTGGCTGCCTCTGCTGAAATGAGTTTTCAAGGACCACAGTTCTCTCTCCGGACAAGAGGTGCCCGGCTTTTATCTCGCTGGGGCCCGTCCGGATGCTCAGGGCCTCGATTCTCATGTTGCGCATACCTTGCTCAGGTGTGACCAGCCTCCAAGTGGGACATGACGGTTGTTTCCCAAAGTCAACGATGGAAATAATAAACACTGTCTTTAAAAATAGTCAACAGGTATTGAATATAAAAAGAGCACAATTTTAGCACAGCAAAATGGACTACTAAAAGAATATTTTCTTGGAAGTGTGCATACCTTTCTGTTATTTTTGTATGTGTGTGTGTGTATGTGTGTGTGTGTGTGTGTGTGTGTGTGAGAAGAGAGAGATTACTTTTTTTCTTCTCTCTTTTTAATCAGGAACACCACCAACTAAATTCCCTGTATTTCCACACCGTTCTGCCAGTTTATCATATTACTCTAGAGGAGGGTAAATAATTGATTTGATTTATTGCCTCTAATTCCTATCATTCAATTAGATATGGTCTGATAAGATTACATATAAACACTGGACAGATGGCATTTTATACCCAGATTCCTATTTTGGAAAGAATGTAAATGATCAGTTTAGGGTTATAGTAAAAATGATTTAGGGGACAATAGATGAACTTACTATAATAAAGTCCTTGATGGCACACAAGTGAACATTTGAGTATTTCTAATGCTTTCCACAAATTAGCATCTACTTCCAGCAGCTGAGCATACTGACCCTTCTTTGTGGACTGTCAAAATTGGAGATTTCCATTCTCAGTCCCTTCTATTATGGAAGTAGTTATCAATAGATTAAAAGGGTGGCTATAGTGTTAAATGAAGAGCATCCCCCCAAAAAAATTTGTTCTGTGGGCAGCAGTGCCAACAGGAATGTTAACATGATTTACAAACTCAGCTCAAAGCCCAGTCATATCACCTGCTTGATGAGCTGTTCTCCAAAATACAGAAATGGGTGAAGTTTAAAGCTGCAAGTCCAGGCTGCACAAAGCTTCTTAAAGCTCAGCGTCTCCTCTTCCTGTGGCTACTGACTGGTTGCATTTGGGCATGACAGGAGGGTTCCGTTGGAAACTTCAGTGTAATTACTTTAGAGCAGTGGGCTCAGGGACTCCAATTCTGATGTGGGTGCGCAAGTTTAGAAGAAACGCGAGCAAAGTTTACCCTCTGAAATGCAAATTAAAAAAAAGGGAACCTGTAAAGAGCCTAAATGTCCAACAATAGGAGTATAATTAATAAATGCTGATGTCGCTATTGATGAAATAGCATGTTCATTCAAAATCATATTTTTAAATTCCTGTTGACACTGAAAATATTCAGTAACACATAATATTAAGTCAAAGAGACAGACTCCAAATAATGAGTTATGATAAAAGTTTTAGAAAAAGAAGGTGCACGTTTGTAAAATTTAAAGATGTACCAACATCTTTGAATATGCCTCTTCTGCGAGTATAGGAATATTTTCTTCTTCTTTATGTCTTTTTTCATACTTTCTACAATGAACATGTATCTCTTTTTATAGTAAGAAAAGAACATCCTAAGTATCTTTAGAAAAAATCAGTGTGAAATGGATCTTCTTCCTCCCCTGGCCTCCCACCAGTCTCCTTCCAGAGATTTCTCCTGTGCTCTCTGGCCCAGCAAGTGCTTCACGACACCAGCAGATTTTTCTTTGCAAAATGCAAACCTGATCTTCTCCTTGTTCGCTTTAAACCTTTCGACGACATTCTATTTCTTAAAGGAAAGAGTCAGACTCCTATGCCTAATTTATAAAGAATGCCTAACCTTCAGTCAGCCAGTGTTTACAGCCCCCATTTCTGCCCCCTGCCACCCGGCCCCCATCATAGGCCCCCAACAGACACACATCAGCCTTCGTCACCTCACTGAATTTTTACACCCTACCTCACTGGATTTCTTCTACCTGCATCCCTCCCCCAATTTGCTACCTGTCGAACTCCGGCTCACCTTTCAATAATTATAGTATTTAGCCTCAGTGTATAGAACAAGTATAATAACAGTAGGGAATGTAGAAGGGACGAAATATGCTGATAAACGCTTGAAGCCGTCCCTTGCACATAGCATTGCTTCATAAATGTTAGCTACTAAAATCTGCAGTGTCCTGCTCTCATTCCTACAGCTTCCCGAAACCCTTCTCCCGTGTGCCCACTGCATATGATGCACAGCTCGGTGTTAGCCTTCCCAGAGCTGGACGTATGTTAGATTTATTCCTGTGCCTCTCTTCCCTACAATACTGTGACCACATCCAGGTCAGGGACTATATTGGTCTTCATTGCCCCTGCTCCTGGCCCATAACTGGTACTCAGTAATACTTATCAAATTGAAGGCATTGAAAGCAAATGGCAGCAAATATTACAATCTGATTCAAGAAATCAAATAAAATTGGGTACTTTTAAATCATGGATTGGGATTAGATGGCATTAGATAATTGTGTTAATTTTTTTAGGTGTGATAATGGTATGATTCTGGATTTTCTTAAAGTCATTCTCTCTTCTCTGAATTATCAATGGGTAATAAGATTACGATATCTAAGATTCACTTTAAAATATTTCAGCAAACAAAAATAAAAAATAAAACAAGAGGCTGGAGATAGATGGGATGAAACTGGCAAACGTGGCTCGTTGTGGAAGGCGGGTGTGCGTAGCTGGCAGTTCACCCTCCTGCTCTCTCTGCTTTAGTGAATGCTTGAAAATTTCTGTAGTAAAAGTTCACCAACTGCTAGCTACAAACGAACCAAAGGTTTCCATAACTACAGTGAATGAAGAAATCTCAAATCGCTGCTGAGCATTTTCACAAAAGAACATCTATGTAAAAATTCATTCTATAAGCACGTATCTACTCGTTGTAAGGAAGCCCCTGTTCCAGTCTTCGATGAGTTACAAAAGCCCACCTGGCTTAGAATTAGCAACACTTTCCTCAGAAACCTGCTCCATCTGTAAAATGGGGACCAAAGAGCCCACCGTTCAGGATAACTAACCGTGGTAAATAATTAATGGCAATGAGCACCCTGCTAATATAAATGCAAATGGTCTGCCTGTCTGCTCAATTTACATGCAAATAGTCTTTTTTTTAAAAATCTATCAATAGTGGAAAATCAATAGTGGTTGTGATGGGGAAGGATTTCCAAAGCTTTTTTAATGTTGAAAAAGAAAATTAAAGCTCATTGTTAATGGTCATCCATACCCCTTGGGCCTGAGCCGGGTGTAGCAATCTGAAACTCCACCCTGTGACCTCAGGCAACACGCCTGTCCTCGGGTTCCTAGAAAAGGAATTAAGAACTTCAAAGAGCAGGGATATCCAGGGGTCTTCTAGAATCCAGCAGGTAGGAGCCCATCTAGTGCCAACAGGCTTCCAGGGAAAGGACCCCACAATCTCCAAAGTTTTTATGCTCCCCGATTCTCTCAGCCTATTCTCTCTCTCCCAGAGTAATAGACAATAGCCAAGAGCCACCCACTAACAGGGCCCTTAGTGTGGATTCATCCATTTATGTCACTTTATATAAACGATAAGGGTCAGGTCAAGCTACGGTCTGGCTGGTGGCCCGCAGACACTGAAAGCAGACTCATTGAGCATTAGCTGTGCGGTGTGTCCAGTGATAAGCAATGCCTTCATTGCGTGATGAATACAAAGCAGCTGTTATAGTTACACTTGTGTTAAGCCCTGCAAAGTGCAAGGCACCACGTAACACCAGTAAAAGCCGGAGCCCTGCTCCAAAGCCCTCTTCACTGTAGAACCCCAATACGAAAGTCTCCCGTGACAAAGGGCTGAAAGTGGTTTCATTGTTGGTAAGAAATAATACTGAATTCTGATTTAAGAGAAAAAAGTATATATGTACACACAAGTATATAAACAGACTCCAAATTAAACTTTCAAATTCATTATTGGAAATGAAGACAATTTAAAGAATACAATCTATAGAACCAGCTATTGAGTATGAAAAGGTCAATCTATATAATAAAATAAAGTTTCTATTTGAAACTACATGCGAAACTGACTTGAGTTTCACCAAATGTAAAGAGTATGTTTGCAAGTGGTTGGAACTCAGTGAGGCACCGCGAGGGAAAAGCGGCCGGTCGCTCGGTGGCTGCCGAGGGTGAGGCCCGGCCGCCTCCAGTGTCACAGGTATGCTCCAGCTGGTCTTTCTAACATAAAGGCTCTGTGGCACTTACAGGAAGCCATCCCAGGGCCCCGAGCCAGGAGTTACGTCCCAGAGATGCAGGCGGAGAGCAACTCAACCTCCATGCGGGGAGGGAGAAGCCATGGGCCCACGGCCAGGGTTGCATCTGAGTCAGTGCGGAGGGGAGAAAGACAAAGGGACAGTGGACTCGGGCATGAGACCCTCACCCTTCCCCCCCTGACGCTAGAAAAGCAGATCTACAAACTACCTATGGGCCATTCTAGAGGACTTGTGGGCCGTAGCACAGGTGAGGAGGGAGGCGGGAGGCAAGGTGTCAAGGGTGTCAAATTTAAGGAGGCACCTGCTGTCAGGCCAGGGTGGAGGCCTCCTTAAATGTCACCCCCTCGATGCTCCTTTTGCCTCACCCTAGTCCTGACCTTGCTGCAGGTGGTATTTACTTAACAGTGCCCATGATTCTCCCAAATGCTGCCGGGAAGGCCAGCTAATGGATGCGATGGACCTATCCCAGAACCTGTGATGACAAGCTTTCCCTCAGGCCTCAGAGGCAGATGGACCCTCCCACTGAAGACCCTGCCTCGTACTCTAAATGTGACTCCAGGGCAGGAAAGTGTTGGGAGAGGCCTGGCTCCCCTTACCCTCTCCAGATGGGGCCCCAGGAGAGCCTGAGATGTGCCCGCCTAGTTCCTACCAAGGCAGGACATTTATACAAACCCCTCATCCCAGCGGGCAGGACAGCTCTCAGCCTTCATCCAGCATCCCTGGCAGTGCACCGGAGCCCTTCTCTAACCTTAGAAAAGTCCCTCATGTCCCCACTTGAGCTCATCCTATTTCTCAGACTCAGCTGCACACTGGAATCACCTCAGCCCCATCTCCACCACTAAATCCACTGTCAGGGAGAAGAGCCCAGGCAACCGTAATTTTAAAGTCACCCAGATGATCCAGAGTGCAGCCAGACTTGAGAACAATTGGTTAGTATGATTAAGATTATTCCAAGCACTGTAAGTCCCTAAAGGGCCAGCCCCCTACCCAGGACATCCAGTGATTCCTCTGAGGCCTGGGGACCTCACATTCATTATTAGACTTCATTGGACTAGATCACTCACATCCTCATGTGAGTGCACGCTCACACACACGCACACTGCTTTGGGTGCTAAATAGACAAAGTGGACACATTGTTGTGGCTAAGAAAATGAATATATTATGATCGGTCAGGCTTGGAGCTCTGCCACCCTTGCTTTGCTTCTCTAGATCTAGGGAGACCAACTGTCCCGGTCTGCGTGGGACTGGCTCAGCTTTAAACACTGAAAGTTCCCTGTCCCGGGCAAACCAGAGTGGTTGGTCACCCTGCGGCCCACTCTCCACCTGTTTCTGCCCTCTGCCCAAGAGGCTGACTTCATGGAAAGCCACAGACACGGCCTTGTCTCTGGCTGGTTGAGTCTGGCCAGCGGGAGGCACTTACCTGAGCCTGGAGAACGAACGGAGAAGAGTGTGTGTGGGGGGGTGTTTATCCCCCTGAATCACCTGCTGCCTGGCCTCCTGACTCACTGTCTTCTCAAGCCCTCAGCTGCCATCAGGCGGCCCTGCCCACTAACTGCCCTCTCCAGGGCCCAGGAGCCTCTTCCTCCCCTTGCCTTTGGGGCTTAGAGGCAGCAAGTGTGACTTTGGCTAGCTCCCCAGTCCTGCATTACCTCTTCTTTGTTTCTCTCACTCCTGCCCCCTAACTGTGTGAACATTGTCATTATTAAATTGTCCTCGCCTTACCAGTTTGAGGAGGCCTCCATGTGCTTCCTGGGGGACAGTGATGGCCCCACCCTGCACCACAGGGCCACGGGCATAGGGACGGGAAAGGGGCAGCTCCCTGAGGGAAAGGGGGTGACGCTTCCAGGGCAAAGGTGAAAGGATGCTGAAAACAGATGTTGTGGCCGCGGACAGCAAAGGGCAAAGGGGGACATCCAGGCCAGTGTTACTCAGAGTGTCCTCGGGGGCCGGGGGCCGGTGCATGGACTGGAGCTGCTGGCCACTGATGAGATAGGAAAAGGTGAGAAGCGGCATCCAGGGACTCTTCTAGCAATTTCCCATTGCTGCAGAATGTAACTGCCTTGCAAAGTAATCAGTCCCTGATCCAAACCCAGATGTCACATGTGATGTTACGGATAAATTTTTAACAACCACTTCTATTTTGAAAAGCTGAGTTAGAAGCACATGATTTTGCGTAATACAAATAAAAATCAACCCTTAATTGTGGCTTCACTACACGCCACCTGCTGTTTTAAACCCTTTTCATGGAGTCCCTCATTTAATCCTTGCAATCGGCCTATGAGGTAGGTACCATTATAATCCCCAACTCGAGGATTAGGAAACTGAGTCACAGAGAAAAGGCACTGGCCCAGGCTAGTGCACCCTGGCCCCAAGATTCATGTCAGGATTCGAACCTGGGTACTTAGGTTCTAGAGCACATACCCCTAGACCCTCCATATTGCGTCTTTATTTGTTTCTTTCTATTTTCCTCCCTTTTCGGGTCCTAATTTTGAGCTGGATTAGAAGGACTATTTAAATCTCTTTCACTTTTAACTGAATCCCCTGTTGTTTTTCTTCAAACCCACAGCAGCTAAGTTATATAAGCAGCACCGCTCTGGACCCACCCACACGGAGGGCCATACGTCTTGCCCTCAGAGCTTAGCGGTCCATTACCAGCCCACTCACACTGCTCCCCGCACGTCCTGCGGGGATTTCATCTGTAGTGTCACAGCTAAGTGTCTCTTTCTTCAGCCTCTAGTCGTGTGCTATAAATTGGGCACTTACCCATGAGCTATAAACATCTTTCCGCTCAGGGATATGATGGGCAATAAGGGCAGAGTTGCTTCAAAACCAAAGACAAGACCTGGATGTGCACCGATGTTTCCGATTCCGTGGATGTGTGTGTTCACGCACAGTCTTTACCACCGAAAGCGCAGCACGTGAGAGGAAAGCTTCTCTGGCATGTTCCAGAGGAGACAGACACACACAAAAGGACGAACTGTGGCTTCAAGCCAAGGTGTCAGCACAGCCAACCAGCCAGGCGTCCCCCACCTCAATACCATCCCTGCCATCTCCTGATAGGTGACAGGGACACCACCAGCACTGCCACCTGCCTGGGCGCAACACTTGCTGCGAGTTGGGAATTTCCATCATCTCTCTTTCACGAGGAGGCTGGAGGTCATTAAGTGACTTGCCTAAGGTCTTAGGACGTGTAGCTGGAACAACGGGCTTGATCTGAGACGGCTGCAGACAAGTTTACTAAAATGAATAAAGTAAAATAAATAGCAAGGATAAAAATACCAAGTGCTGAGGAGACTGTGGAGAAGCTGGGCTTCTCACACACTGCTAGTGGGAATGTAACATGGCGTGGCCATTCTGGAAAGAAGTTCGTCAGTTTCTTAAAAATAAATTTACCCACAGCGCTGCAATTGCATTTTTGGGCCTTTGTCCTAGAGAGAAATTGAAACTTACTTTCATGAAGAGAATTGTTAAAATGGTACCAACAACACAATGAAATATTAATCAGTTATGAAACAGGAAATTAGGATGATTGCATAGAGAGAGATTTTCAGTGATTCTGAAATAATGTTGAGTTTAAAAATGCAGAAATCAAAGCTCCATCCTAAAGACGTGCGGAGAACAACAGAAAGGAAGTAACCAGTGTGTGGGGATGGTGGGGATGCGTTAGGGTTCTCATTTACATTCCTCTTCCCAGAAGGTGCTTTGCTGTTGTTTTTATATCTTACATTTTTAAGACATGAAACCCAAAGTGAAAAATCATGTACAGAATACAACCATTCACAGGGAGACGCTTCCCGGGAGGGAGGAGCTTGCCTGGAGGGCCTCCTGCTGCTCTGGTCGTCCCACTGAGACCAGTCACCACAACGATCATGACAAGATTAGCTGGAGCTGGTGCCAAGAGCCTGAGGGTCAGGACCCAGAAGAGAAAGGTATCGGGGAGGCAGGAGAAAGTCAGAACCAACACAGCGGCCTGAGGTGCGGGGTTAATGGCCTAGGTACAGATGGGGACCTCTAAGGAAAGGGCAGCTGGAGGCGAGTGGGGCTGCAGGAGCAGGATAAGGTCTGTTTTCAGCGTTTCAGGATAATCGTAGCAGATCTTACACTTGCGTTCCTAACAACATAAGTAATTAGAAGAGATAATGATAACCATTGTTAACACAATTCATTATTCTTTTAGTTATTTTGATTTCCATGTGCAGCCTGTAAGCCTGCAGGGGACCTTTTTAAAACCAAGCTATTAATTACTCCTTCCAAACAAGGAACGAGTAAAAGCGTAAATACAGAAATAAAGAGCACCGTCTCCATGAGATGATCTGTCCAAACACACCCTGGGCCCCTGTCTCAACTCTGCCCCCATGAACGCCCCAGGTTTGCTTCCCAGTGGGGGTGGCTTTGTGCTTAGATGATCTCAGGAAGAATCGAGTCTCTTGCTCATTGCAGTGTTCATCTGTCTGAACTTTGGTTCCTTTTTTTGGTGTGTTTTTTTTTTTCCCTTCCCTGTCTCAGATAGCCATTCCCCTATCGGTTCCTCTTGGTGCCGTCTCTCCAATAAACTACTTGCATTCAAATCCTCACCTAGGTCAGCTTTTGATGACCTAAGACACAAAGTCACCCAACCAAGTATCTTGGCCCCTCTTGCTCCTGAATGAATAAGACCCACTCAAGATCTCACCGGAGATTGATCTGAGTACTGCCCACTCGCTGGCTCCAGCACGTCAGCATGAAATCATTCTATAGCTTCTTGCAGTGTGATTTTGGCTCCCACTAATCTTCAAAAGCTACGTCTCAAAAGTTTCCAACAACCTCTCAATTGCAAAATCATAGTCCCATGGTCCTATCAACTTCTGCAGAACTCAACACTAATGTCAACCTTTACTAGAAGCCCCCTTCTCCTTGTTGCTGGTGGAATTCATTGCCTGGTCTTTCTCCCTCTGCCATTTCTTTTCAGAACCTTCTCAGGATCCCCTTTAAATGCCTGTTCCTTAGTGGGCTTTCACACGTTTCTGTATTCAGAATTTGCTTCTGATTTTACACCCTCCTCCTAGATAATCCCATCCAATTTGATATCTCAAAATACCTCCTTTCTACAGAGGGCTCCCAAGCCTACATCTTTAACTAAGACCTCTCTTCTCTCGTCTAAACTTCAGGTGCAAAGTTCTGCTAAACCTCTCCAGCATCTCAAACCCACAATATTCCAAACTGAAGCTTTAACTCCCCTGACAAGCCTCCTCCTTGTCCTGTGTGGTACCTGCCTCAGTTAAAACACCTTGACCCCAGTCATGCTTCATTGTAATGCCCTCCCTTTCATTGAGGTCCCCTATCAAAAGTTACTCTCATACATATCTGTTCCTTTCAATTATCATTAGCTCAGAGTCTCACAATCTCGCATCAAAAGTAATGTAGTTGCTTTCTAACTGAACTGACATAGCAGCTCACCACTCACTGCACATTCCTGTACAGAATCACAGAGCGAAAGTCCCATGGGTGAGTATGGTCATCACCCCCATCTGACAGGTGGATTTGCAGGGTGGGGCAAAAGTAGGCTTACAGTTGTTTATATGGAAAAGAATACAAGTAATAAATAATAATACAAGAATAAACTGTGTTTTGCATACTCACAACCATAAACCTCCTTTTGCCCCACCCTGTCTTAAACCTCGAAGGGGTTAAGAGGCCTGGTCAGTGTCACCCCAGTCACTATGGACCCAATACAATCCAAACACACTAGGAAGTCAGCTAGAAAAATGTTTTAAATTGCCCATCATGCTAGAAGATGCTCTGAGTGGATTGTAACATCCTTCATGCGTTTTATGCATCAGAGGAAAATAAACTTTCTCTTGCTTCAGTAAACGCCACCCCCAAAAGGGTGAAATATCAGTTGGATCAGGGACTCTGGGCATAAACTCTGAACACACTCTGGTCTAGTTTAGATCCCAGCTTAGTCATTTACAAGCTCCATAACCTTGGCCAAATTACCAGTCTCTCTAACCCATCATTTCCCCATCTATAAAATGGGAATAGTAAAATCTACTTCAGAGAACAGCAATGAGAATTAAATGAAAGATTGGAAGAAAAGTATTACATGTGTGCCTGGCGTGTTGCAGGTGCTCCGTGAATGGTGATTATCAGGATAATGACTGTAAAGCCACTGTGAACCAAATGAGAAAACAGAAGTAAATATAGGGAGATGATGTAAAGACATGAGAAAGAAATTGCTTCTTTAAAAAAAAAACCCACAATTTTAGAAAAAATAAAACATGCAAGCAAGCTCTCAAACCTGAATACTTACTTAGCAATCCCACAGGAAAGACTCATGTTCATAAAGTCAGAATGTACTAGAGCAATACTGTATTTGCCTACGCGTCTGTTTACAAATCATCACCACTGTCTCTGATAATTAGGAAATATAGCCTTCATTTGGTTTGGATTCTACAAGTCTTTGAAAGTTTCAGAACAGTGTTTCTCGCTTTCCATTTACAAAAAGGCATTTCAGGTCACTCCCCGGGTGGCTCGGTTTTGATTCTACGTCAGGGTACGAATGGGAGGCGACAGATTGATGTGTCTCCCTCACATCAATGTTTCTCTCCTTTCTCTCCCCCTTCCTCTCTTTCTAAAATAAATTTTTTTAAAAAGGGGGGAGGGCAGTGATAGATCACTCAGACTCTGAGGCCGGTCTTAGCACTCACAGGTGCGAGTGGGGAGAAACAAGGCTCCGTGGTGCTTCTAGTAGAAGCACAATGAGCACATGACACTCCCTAGTGGGGTCTGCGGTGACACCTGTTGTATGAGCCACATCCAGAGCCCTTCAGTGAACAACCAGCTTTCTGGGTAGCGTGTTGGTGTGAGAAGGGGCATTCAGACTGGAAAAGGGTTGATGCTAGAATTCTCTATGTGGTGTAAGGAAGAAATCAGCAGGTGAGATCCTATTTTGACAAAAGAATAAGGCAGGAGCCGCAGCGAGAGAGATGCCAACCTAGGCGAGCACGACAGGGGCAGAGGTCTAGTCCACTGGGCCGGGCGTGGGGCTGGGGAGTAACGTGACTGGAGATGACCCGCTCGGACATTGTCTCGTGGTGTAAAGGGCATTTGGGGTTAGAAAAAGGTTTAGAATAGAAATCCATGACACCTATACAATGCCCACCACCTTAAAAAAAAACCACCTAAACTTAACAAGTCTGACCTAAAATGTGATTGCTATATTTTGGCAAGTCCAGGAACTAAAAATAAATTTTTAAAAATACTTCCTCTGGGTCTATTTTATTCTCTACTGCAAATCCTAAAATGTCTTTCTTTGCAAGTCCAGTAAACTATCCCTGCAAGTCCAAACAGGGTCTCTGCCCTGGGAGGAGGGGGGGAGACCTCTGCCCAGTAAAACGCAGAGAGAGGGGAAGCCAAGAGGAGAGGGTGGCCCTAACAGAGCACTTTCATCTTCAAAGCTCTTTATAAGTGTTCATTAATCCTTCCCACACCCTTATAAGGCAGGGAGAGGAGATCAAAGGCGCTCGGACAGAACTTGGCGGCCTGAGCTCGGAGAGGCATGGAACCCATGTACCGAAAATGAGGGAGACGAGTCGCCCGGGGCGCAGCACGGACCCGCCCCACAGGCCCCGTCCCCCAAATAATTCACGCTGAGGACACGCTCTGAATGAGAGGGGCACATGATGCCAGGAAAGAGGCACGTGTTGACTCCACGCCACCTCCTAACAGCATATCCAGAGAAGAAATAAATCAGCTCTAACCCAAATAATCCCTGTTGCTCCTGGGTTCATGAATGCCACATCTCAGTAAGAAAAGAGAACCGCTGTGCCAGAAATCACCAGAAACCCGGAGAAACAACCTCCACCAGGAGAACCGAGGCCGGATGGTCAGGGCCAGACTTACAGAGGATGCTGAAACTGGTTAGTTATCGCTCTCAGGATCTCTCCTGGTCATTCATTTACAACATGGAACCCAACAGAACATTCGAATCATTTTAAAGAACGTTTTAAAAAATCTGTTAACGTTGCAAACTTAAGCACTAAGCATGAAAAGATTGTACAAAACAACCATGCTCACCAATGGCCCGTTTAAGAAACTTATCCATATGCGTGTGTGTGTGTGTGTGTGTGTACATATATATACACATTTATTTTTCAGCCGAAAGATGAAAAATGAGGCTGCTGCATTTTACCGAAACAGCCTTGAAGTAAAGAATGGAGACAGCAGCTTTATAGAGCAAGTGGTTTCGGTTGACAGGAAGAAAGGGAGAGAAAGAGAAAGTAAAATAAACAATCGGAAAATGTCGAAGTTTCTCCTTTCCTCTGCGTGTCCCCGTGTGGTTTCCTACGTCGGGGGGCAGTGAGATGGGCTGGAAACGGCCCCAGCTTAGATCCTGCGGAGGCTGGTTTATTCATTAGCTATAAGATTTCAGGAAAGCTGTTTTTCCGTCTCTGAGCTCCAGTTCCTTCACCAGGGGAACGAGCTGTGTGAGAGCACTTGAGAAACTGTGAAGTGGTCTAAGAAGGGAGGTTATCAGCACAGCAGCTGAGGAAACCCTGCGAAATCCTGTCAGAGCATTCGCACCTCTGCTCTGAACCCTCCAGTGTCTTCTCATCTCCCTCGGAGAAGAGGCCAGCCCCAGCCGCCCCGCACTCTCCCAGGCCTGTCCCCGCCTCGGGGCCTTTGCACTTGCTGTTCATTCTATCCAGAATGTTCTTTCCCCGGCAGCCACAGGCTTGCTCCCTCACTCCCTTCGGGCCCCCACTCAAAATTTTGGTCTTCAGGGAAAACATTCTTGGCCACCCAGCTGAAAGTCCCGACGCCCCTCCCCAGACTTCATAGCCCCCTCCCCTGCTTTATTTTTCCTCCTTGGCCTTTAGCATCATCTAGCTCACTCATTAGCTCTCCACTAAGCTTCTCAAGGAGCACACACACTTATACAGGACACTGCTGTGCATGCTAGGACAGTGCCTGGCACATGCACGCACTAAACACGTATTTGTCGAATGAATGAGCTTAGTATCACTCACATGGTCTTCTCCTCTTAGCCCTGTCCCTTTATTACCCTTTTTTTGGGAAGGCTCAGTCTTGCTCACACATCCAGGCTCATGCTTTCTCCTCCTTAGTGAGGCCGTTCTCATTTCCCTCCGGCTCCCTCTTCTTCCCCTTAGTAGACTCAATCCACGCCCCCCTGTTCCCCGCATAGTGTATGGTGCGCAGTGCTTGCCCAGCATTTAGGTTTCATCACCTCGTACCAGTTTCAGCGGACACTTGCCCCTCGCCTCCCACACTGTGTTCATGGGAGAGTCAACAATGACCATTTTAACTATCACAGCCCCTAACATGCGATCTTTTCATAGATGATTGTACCTATAAATCTCAATCATTTTAAATCTTATTTCCATTGGAAATGAAAAGTGCAGTTTTCAGTCAATGTCTTCACTTCTATTTTAGAGATTATAGCAGCTGGCAGACTCCCTGCTGTCCCCTCCCCAACTCGAGCTCAGAACATCTTGGCTGGAAATTACCACCGTCTTCCGTAAGGACTGTTATTCTTTCTGAACACTCTCCGTTCTTACACATCCCTTCATACCAACTCCATTGCGATCAGGAGCAGCGAATTTGGGATTTTCATAACTTGCATAGCATGTAGAGATACGTAAAATACAACACGTATAAAGAAAACTATAGAAAAATGTGCTTCCAGAAAAGAAGTAGGCAACTAAAGATCGTCTTCAAAAGACAATCTTTATTTGAAGTCTTTAGAGAATTCAAGGCTGTCAAATATTGCTCTCATTTTCAATTACATTAATCCTCGAGTTCTAGTCTCCTCTCTACCCATATACATAATAACTGCTACAAACAAGAGAAACCAATGACTCCTTTTATAGCATCTCCTCACAAAGTCTTCAAACCATTTGTTCAGATGACTGATCTCAGCAAACTGGGTGAAGGGCATTAATAGACATTTGGAAATCCCTGTAAATCCATCATCCTGAAAGACAGCCCAGTGCCCACGGTGACACCAAAGGGAATGAAGTGAAATATGCCATCAACTCTCCAGAGGTTAATCGATCATATTTCTGGTGCTACTTGGTTTGACATAACCAAATTTGCACTGAAAATCAAGTCATCTATCTTTGTTCTGGTCAACTTAAAAAATTTAATCCTATTTGACCTTTCCCGAGGTGCAGTCGAAGAAAAACATTCTCCTTTGAGCTGGGCAACCCCATTTTATCTACATTACAGACACCTGAGCTGTCCCAGCTCTGTTCCAATTCAAAAGCACTGACTCGCCCATGACAAATCTACTCACTTGCTTTTTGGCACCCACAGGCAGGCAGATTGGGGGATTTTATTTGTTTTACTTTGAGATAACAAAGGAAAATGTTAAAGGAAGATTAAAGAGAGGGAGAGCAAGAGAGAAATAGTGATGCAATGCCCTGATTCACCATGTATCTGAGGCAGAAATAAATCTAAAGAAATTCTTAGGTTCCCACAATCAACCGATTTTTCTCACGGAAACAGTTGCCAAAGTCCTACTCTCACAGTGGCCTCCAGAAAGCAGACTTGGCCCTCTGCTTCGATTTGTTTTTATATTAACTTAATTTAGAACTTACTGCAGGGATGCTACTTTTTTTACATAGAGGCTTTCTTCCCAGAAACACAGGGTATTTGAAGTTGCATTTCAATGACTATTTACAAAGGGATTTTTCTCCCTCCCCTCTCTCTTCCTCTCTCCCCCTCCCTTTCATTGCTCTCTCTCTCTCACCAAATATTGCTCCGAATATCCTTTGTTGGCTGTTTAAATGCTCTAATTTTCATCATTGTCCTGGAGTGTCCCTTTTATAGGAGAGCTTCTTTCCAGGGAACAAAACTGGCCCGTTTCTCTGGGGATAATGGGTGAATTTGATATGTTTAAAGCAGGACCAAGCTTCTGCAGCAACTCTTCCAGAAGGAGGCAAATCAAGTCGACATCAAAGAACACGTGTGTCCATTTGATCTGGCGACTGAAATGCTAACCAAGCAAAGAGAGGAATACCTGGAACCAAAGAGATTGCCTCCGACTAAAAGGCCGCTGGAATGTGATACCGTAATGCAAATCTCATACATCATCACTGGGGACCTCAGGCGCATCACACACATGATGTATGAGTGGACAGTGGCCAAAAAAAGGGAGCTATTTTTTAAAAAATATTTGTTCCTCACGTCATTCTTCCCCTGTGTGTGTGGGCAGTGGCTAAATCAATCTCTGAGGACTCACCATGTCCCAAGCACTGTTTTAAGCACTTTATAAGTTTTAACTCATTAACCTTAACAACAACCCTGAGCGGTAGCTGCTACTATTATTCTGAGGAAATAAAGTCAGAAAGTTTAAGTAACTTTTTCAAGGTCCTGTCGTGAAGAGACATTATTATAACCAAAGCTAACATTTCCTGAGTGTGTACCATGTGGCAACCCTTGTGCTAAGCAGTTCAACATACATTATGTTTCCTCCTTGGGGGTAGGCATTGCTCTGGACTCTAATTTTCAGAAATATAAAGAGCTAGGAGACTAAATGACAACAAATATTAAGTGCATGACAACTCTCAAGTTCAAAGGGGCCTAACGTAAAAACAAAATTATCCCTGGTGGGCAAGAAAAGTTAGCCCAGTCTTAGAGATGAGGAGACAGTGTCCAAGTAACATCGTTCAAGATCCCTCAGCTACTGAGGAGTGAAACCAGGATTCAAACCCAAGTCCCTAGACACTAAAGTCCAAACGCAGCCACTCCACGCTTCCCTCTCCAGGCTTCTGACCGGGACAGACGCTGAAGAGCCTGGAGCACTTCCTGGGGACCCAGTTTCCCTCTGGATGCCTCAGGGTGGGAGCACAGGAATTGAAGAGGGTGAAAGAGATGGAGGGGGATTTTCCACTCTTCACTCCCATCTGTATTTTAGGAATAATTACATATACTAAACCTATTACAGCAAATTGTGATTAACTCTAGCTAACTAAAATAAATGAGGTTTTTTATGGGTTAAATATGTGGCAAATAAGACAAAACCTCCGTGATAGTTAACCTTCTAAAACAGCCCCCAGTATTTCCCTCCTCCTGGTAGCCATGCCCTTGCGTGGGCCCTTCCCGTGAGAATGGGCTGGGCTTAGGGTCTTATCTCTAGTGAATATGAATATGGCATATGGCAAAAGTGATGGGAGGTCACTTCTAAGACTAGGCCATAAAGAACTGTTACTTGTGTCTTGCTAGCATTCTCTCCTCTTGTCTTCTGTGTTTGCTGTTTTTTTATAACACAAGCTGTCATGTTGAAGAGACCCACGTGACAAGGACCTGAGGGTTGCCTCCAGCCAGCAGCCAGTGAGGAGCAGAGGTCCTCACGCTAACAGCCCACAAAATTCTGAATGCTGCCAACAATCATGTGAGTGACCCTTCCCCAGTCGAGCCCTCAGATGAAACCACAGTCCTGGCCAACACCTTGGCTGTGAGAGACCTGAAGCCGAGGGCCCACTAAGATACCCCTAGACTCCCAACCCACAGAAACTGTGAGATATGAAACATGTTTTGCTTTAAGCTGTTGAGTTTTAGGATAAGTTGTTATGCAACGATCGATAACATGCAACCTTCTACTTCCATAAAAACCTTCCAGAGAAGTATTTGCAGCCATTTTTAATTTGACATGACTCATTTATATTTGCTGAGAATAAAGAACACTGATTCCAGGAATCTCAAAGGACAGGGGGAGCCATTCTGTCCTGTTCACATGATAATTGCTGGAAAAGTCTACAGGCGATGGACTTAGGGTCAAACACCTGGCTCTGCTACAAGCTCTGTGTCCTTGCAGTTACTCTCTGATAATGAGGTGAAGGTGCTCGCTAGAGATTACATCCAAAGTCCCTTCCAGCTTGAGGGGTAAATGAGAGAGAATTCACAGCAGCATTGAGGACTGTTAAACGTGTGAATGTTCACTGGAAAGCAATTGTATTAGTCAACAAGCCATCTCAGATAGGAGCTGTTGCTGCCTAACCAGCAAACAATATTTGCCTTTCCCCCTTAAAGTGCATAAAAACACAAAATAGGGCCCAGTGAGCCATGTCACTGACACCTTGCTAGAACCCTATTTCAGGCCAGCCCGATTCCAGCAATGACCCAGGGAGATGACTGCAAGTCAGTGCTGACCTCCTCCCCACCCCCATCCCCACGTTTGGAGATGACCGTGCCTCCAGCAGGGAGTTCACTCAATCCCCTGAGACACAATGGATGCACTAAGAGGTCCTCGGTTCCCACGTTATATGCTGCGCTACAAATCACATTCCCGTGCTAAATCGAGGCTGCAGGGAAAAGGGCTAACTCACTAAAAAACCTGATCTGGCCTGAAAGTAAAATATCTAAGAAGACATACGTGTTTGAATAGTTTTACGCCTACAGATACAGATGAGAGTTTTGTGGTGACTCTCTAGCACTTTAATGATTTGGAAAAGTCTAACTCTGAAATTCTGAGTGACAGGAGAATATCACCTGAAATAGCAGCCTTAAATAAAGATATTTTTTTCAAGGTGAAGAATAATTTAGGGGGGATTTGGGGAAATCTGTAAACTATTTCTAACCTGTTCAAGTAGAAATCTAATAAAAAGCCAAAATTCGTTCATCTTAAGATACTCACAGATTCACAATTGGACAGAGAGCCAATAATTTGTCCTCAGGGAGGGAGTGGTAATTTCCCTTTCTTTCTATGTATAAAACATGCCCTTTTGGTCAAGAAGCAGCTGGGTATATGATTTTGAGACTCGGTAACTGTTAAACATTTCATTTGCGTTATTTTGGCAGGAGTCGGTTCGACTGTCTTATTAAATCTGATTAACTTTACAGTGGAAATAAAAGCAACGCACACCACAAATTGTCTTTGTTGTTTCCTAAGTGAACAGCATCCTTTCATCTTTCAACAGTTCAGCAATTATACAATGAATCCAATCAATATAGACAGCCAACACAAATAAGTCAGACATAACCGATTTTGTGTGAATTAATTAGGATGTAATGAGCCTGCCTTTCCTGCAGATAACGGACTCCAGTCTGCATTTCCCTCCTGGGCCTAGAAGAAGCCAAACAGTAGCCAAAAGAAAACCAAATGGCAGGTAAGCTTGGGTCAGTGAACTTTTATTTCAGAGAGCCTCTAGAAAGAATTTGTTCTGTAGCATTTCCCACTACTCTTCAATGGCTCCATTAGGCATGTCACCTCTATGTGTCTCTAATATTTAAAACCTTGGAACCTGTTTTTCCTGGTTCCGGAATCTCTGAGTATTCATTTGTCAGTCTCTCCTTTCTCCCCACGTGGATGTTTCTGGTATGCGATCACTCCTTCAGACACGAGCAAGTGGCCACAGTATTAGGACAAATTCATGAGTTTAAAACTTCCTGGAAATACACTAAGTCTGTTCTTGTTCCATAAAAATGGATGCTTTGTTGACATTCCATACCATGTATTTTACTAGTATATATTCAATGTACATCAATGGAAAGGATTTGAAACAGCAGATTTTAATGCTAATTCACAAGGTGCTATTTCCCGATACCGCTTACAGAATTCTTTTTACACAACCCTAAATTCCTACTACAATGAACACTGCCAATAACGATAGTAACATCCCTTATGACACTTCTGAATTTACAAAGCACTTTTATGCATGTGATAGATAGGACAAGACTCACTATTTCCAATGAGCAGATGAGGGAATTAAAACCAGGAAGGGCAGAATAATTGGCATATAGTTAGCAAGAGGCAGAAATGGAATTAGACTCCAGGCCTTAAAGCTAGCAAACCCAGCATGCTTTACAGCTAAGGGGACCAGATTTAATCTAAAATATAAAAGCAAAATAGCAACAATAATAATGTTGACATTTTTATCATAGCTGGGCGAGACTAAAATAGAACACGGGTAACATTTGGAAGCAGCAATCGGGAAGAGATGAGGTTCATTTGGAAACATGAGCAGAGATTTTCTATCTAAAAAAAGCACAGAGGCTCATCTGTGAACTTCTTGGTCCTCTCGGTTGCCATCAGCTGCAAAGAAGCCAGCTACCTGAAAAAGTTACCAGAAAATAGTAGATACTGACTCAACTTTTGTTGAACAGGTAGATAACTGGGTGGATAGACCATGGTAAAGTGTCTCCTTCACTGCAATCTCTTTCCTTTCTAATCTCTCCCTCACGATATCAAAGAAACCACCTTAAATATGTACCATATCATATTCCACCCACCAACACTCCACCCTGCAAACAAACAAGGGATCTTCAATGCTCCCCTTATTTCCAGAACATTAAACTAAACTCCCTAGCCTGGAAGTAAAGTCTTCCCCCACCCTGCCTCCCACTACATGCCTCCGCTTACCTTAAGTCCCACCCACGCCAGTTGCCAGCTAGGTTGCCTTGGGAAGTTACTTAATTCCATGAGCTTCGATTTCTAATGCTTCATATACAGGGCTGGAAATATTGGCCAGGCATTTTCTCTTGCTCACCCCCCTTCCCTGCCCCGACCACTGCCCCACTTGCGTGATTCACAAAGGAATAAACGGTCATTCCTTCTCCAGGGGCCCCCATAGAGTACTTTCTGCATGTCTTTATAATTTATCCTGCCTTGCTTTATTGTCATTCATGACCAACCCTGATCTCTCCTGCTAGGCTCTGCGGGCAGGCCTGTCTCCAGCCCCTGCGTTCTTCGCAGCTCCTAGCTTTGTGCCTGAACACAGAGGCTCCTTCCAGTAACTCCTCGAACGGATCCACCAAGAGGGGCCCAGGGGGTCTCTTAGCAAGATGCGATTACAGGGAAATCGAGAAGGCAGCGTGTTCCCTCCCTTTCCACAGCTCCAGATTCTCTCACCCCGCATCTCCTGTTTAAGTAAAAACCCCACCATCACAGAACCATTCCTTTAGCTTAAATTAAACTCTTGTCTTCAAAGTACAGCGGGCACCCCTCTTGCAGAGCGGCGATACCCCTCTTTCTGGGGTCATGCTTCTAAGTAGGAACACGTGTATCTGATCCTTTCTGGGAAGCAGAGAAGATGGGAACCTGGCGCTGCCGAGACGCCAGACTGAAGACAGCGACGAGAGGCCGGGGCGCCAGGAGAAACTCCAGCCGCGTCCTAATCTCGCCCAGACCAGGCCCGACCGGTGGTCCCCGGAGCCTCCTAGGTGGTCCGCAGACGAGTTTCTGAGGAATTCGTGTTTATAATATGACTGTGCCTTTGTTTTCATTTCTGGAATGAATTAATCATTTAGCTAGGATAGTAAATGAGGATCAGACATCGCTTTTCAACAAAAGCAGTTCCTTTTGTCTCATTAATACTTGAGCAAATGTTTGGCGCTGCAGAACGTGAGTCAGTGAAGCGTGTCGGCTGCAGAGCCTGTCCCCTGATAACGTGATACGCAAAGAAGGGTGGGAAGGGAAGGGAAGGGGCCCAGAAGCACAGATCGGGGGTGACAGGACAGTCAGGGGACACACAGGACAGCGTAGGAAACAGTCAGTGATATTGTAACAGCCACGCATGGGGCCAGGCGGGTACTGGAAATATTGGGGGGACACTTCGTACAGTATATGATTGTCTAACCACTATGCTGTACATCTGAAACTAATACAAAATAATACTGAATGTAAACTGTAATTTAAAAGGCTTTTTTTTATTTAAAAATAAAAAAGGCAACAAAGAAAAGTGTCAAATCACTGTTCTCATTCCTCCTCACTTTACATGGAGATGCTCCCTAGACCATCAGATTAAACCTCTGTCGATATTAGGTCATCAGCTCCTGGAGGAGGTCCCCTTATTTCATGGCACAGAGTCATCTTTTAGGGTGCTCGTTCCATCTAAAGACTCCTCCCCCCTCATCTGCCCAGAAGTTCGGATTCATTCTTCAAAATTCAAGCCAAGCGCCATTTCTTCACAGAAGGCTTTGTTGACTTCTCTACAAAATTGTTGATATCGACTTATGTTCTATCACTTACTTCTTTTATAGCCAATATTATTGTGAATTGAAATCAAACATTTATTTGTCTTTCTGTTTCAGTCCTTTATTATCACATAACATACCACCCCCAAACTTATCAGCTTAAAGAATTTTTTAAAAATTTTTCTCATAATTTTAAGAACCGTTGAGTCCCACTGGAGGCAGCTGAGGTCACTCATGAAAGGGCACTCAGCTAGGAGCACCCCTGGAGCTGGGATGTCTAAGTTGTCTTTCTCTCCTCTCCCTGAGGTGTGTGGTCCAAATGGGGGAACCAAAGTACTGGTCTGCCTGGGCCCGGGCCTCCAACACCTGCCGCGGTGTGTAGCCAGCCAGCCCTCTGAAACCTGAACCTCGCTTCGTCTAGCGAAACACCTTGGTCACCCATGAATCTTGTGTGAAGTGATTTTGGACATTTGCTGAAGGTACTTGGGGTGCATTCTGTGGTGTTTGCTGAAACCCCCTCAAGACTGACGCACCCTGTTTAGGACATACCTTTGGATGCGTATCCTAATTGTCTGTCCCTACAATGTCTCTGTTTCTCTTTTTTCCATGATTTTTTCAATATTATCAAGGCCTGAGCTTCCAAATAACTTCTCTTGCTCTCATCTATGACCCAACCAAAAAGTCCTCACTAATAAATAACCTAAAACTTCAGTATGTGCCCTGTGGATGTTCAAGAGTAAGACTGGTGACTAATTCCTGACTTTCTTCCTGCATTAAGATTCCTCTTCCAAGCCTGCTCTTATGCCCCTACATCATTCTCAATGCAGGCTCTTCCCCACTTTTTCTTATTTTTTCACATTAAAAATTTGAATTAAAACAACTCCCTGAGGCACAGGTTGACGTATTGTACCAGTTAGATTACTGTATCCCCTACACCCACTACGTACCCAGCAATGCGGCTATCTTGTGTCTCTCACTGAGGTACATCAATCAATCCATTTTCCTTAATGGAACTTTCATGAAGTAATTATGTTCAGAGTTTTGGGCCATCTCATAGTAACCTGAATACATAGTAAGTAGTAACAAAACATACAAAGAGCATGTGAACTCAAAATAATGTACCACATCAATAATGCCTTAACTTCAGCGGCATTCAATATGCAGAGTAAGAAGTGTTTACCCAACTGGTTTAGAACCGCCAACTTGGGCAAAATAGAAATGTTACGCAGCTTCCAAAGTCACAAGTCAGAGATTGTACTTGCTATTTTCAGGAGTAGCAAATACACTATATTGTTTCTCCTGTTTTCTAAATGTATCAAACCCTAAGACACAAGATGATGGGTGGCTGGTAGGCACCCCACCGACACATACACACACATAACTTTTCAGTTGCAGTTGTAGAAATTTTGTGCCTCGATTAATAGGTACAGATTAATTCCGCAGTACTTTGTATTTCTCTGGCTTATCTGGCTTATCAATTAAAATTCAATTTGGGGCTCATTTGTTTTGAGAAAAATACTTATTGGTCCATGTAGGTAAAAACTCCACGGTTGTGCTGAATTGGACACGACAGGATTTAGGGCCGCATTGCCCACCAGGATTCCCCTTCCCCGCCTCTGAGCTCGGCCTTCCATCCATCCTGATGAACTCTGTGCGGAAGGAGAATGGTAACAGCAGCTCCGGCCCCCACATCCTCTCAGGCTTAAGGCAGTGGGACAGCTCGAACCAAAGTCCCAGAATTGGATCCCACTCATCCTGGTAGGCGCGACTTTGGTTGTGTGCTCATAACAAGCCCATCTGTGTAGCCAGCCGGAGGGAAGGGGCTGGTTGGTGTGGGCTGGGTCTGCACACACTGCCAGCCTGGAGCACGGGGTAGCTTCCACCTCCGAGAAAAGACACAGGCAGAGGAAGGTCAGGGATTCTCCAGCGGAAAATTCCAGCAGGTGCCAGAAGCAGGAACCTCATCTCAACTGATAGGCAAGGCCCTGCCCTCATGGAGCACACATTCTAGAAAGGGAAAGAGACAATGAACGAAACACTTAAATAAGATCATGCCAAACGGTGTTAAGCCCTCTAAAGAAAACACATAGGATGAAGTGAGACTTAGAGCAATAAATCAGACAAGATGATCAGGGAAAGCCCGTCCCAGGAGGGAACTTCGCCATACAGATGCTGTTCCCGTAAGTGTGACTTTGATTTATGTAATTTCTTTAGTAAACAGGAATAATTTCTCTTCGGGTTATTTAGCCCAAGTGTTTCTTAAGCATTGTTCGGTTTATTGGAGACGTTTCGTATAGATTTTCAACAGATGCTGGGAAATCTAAATATTTGTTCAGTTCTTAAGGCTGTTTGCTGAGGGCAGAGTTTTGTGTTTTTAGATAATTGCATTTGTTGGCATGTGACCTTGGTTTGTTGCAACCAATTGTCTGATGATCTCAGATTTATTTGACCTCAGTGCAGTGAGAACACTTTTGTTGTCGTCTTTGCTGTTTCAATTCTTTTCTTCATTTGATAATTACCATTGTCTAAAGAATGGCCGAAAGGGTCACAGTAAGAAAAGACACATGGAGAGATTTTCCAAAAATGAATTTGGGCAACTAATGTAATTATCCCGTCAAGTACGTGCTCCTCCTGAGCTGGAGGCATCTTCCCAAACCACATCTGTGAGCACGGGGCACAGCCACGTCTCAGGAAGAGACGGGCCCGTCAGGGTCAGGAGGTGGCTGAGTTGTCGCAGGTCATCTGAGAAACAGCTCGCCAGCGTTTACACCTCAATTCCAGACAAAACCCCGTGTGGCTATGAGTGTCTGACAGCTGTGGAGCCCGAGGCACACACCAGCAAGCAATTTGCTTTAGGGACAGTTGGCAAACAGGGTTGAAAAAGAAATGGCCTCTGCTGATGCCTGGACTTCAGCGAGCCTGTTGGCCGGAGAGCCATCTGAGCAGCTGCAGCTGTGCCCCGGGACCCAGCCGGGTTCCTGGCACACACTGGATTACTGTATTCGTTTTCTCTTGCCATGGTAACAAATTCCCACAAATTCTCAGAGTTCTGTGGCTCCGAGGTCCAGGTACATCGTGACTCAGCTTGAGCCCTCGGCTTAGAGTGTCGCAGGCTGAAACCAAGGTGTCAGCAGCACTGTGCTCCTGTCGGGAGGCCGTGGGATGAAGCCACTTCCCAGTTCGCTCGGGCTGTTGGCCAAATTCAGTGCCTTGTGACTGTGAGACCCAGTCCCTGCTTGCTGGCTGGACGCTGAGGGCCATCCCCAGCCTCGGGGAGCCACCTGCGATTCCTGGGTGATGGCCTCTTTCACCTTCAAAGCCAGTAAATGTGGGTGGGCCCCTTTCGCGCGTTGAAGCGCCCCAGCCTCTCCTTCACTCTCTGCCTCTCTCCTTCGCTCTCTGCCTCCCTCCTTCACCTTTAAGGGTCCATGTGCTTCTACCGGGCCAACCAGAATGCCCCGGGCCCACCCGCCTACTTTAAGTTTAGCTGATTAGCAGCCTTCCTCCCATCTTTTGCCACGTAATGCGAATAAATTCACAGATTCTGGGGGCTGCGTCATGGACATCTTTTGGGGGCCATTATTGTACACGACACAACACTCAATATTTTTAAATAAACGAAAGATTTACCTAGGAGCAGACACAAATGATATTGTCCCTGCCATGCAGCAATATACCCGAAGGCAGAATGTGATGGTAAGGACTTGCGTGGATGCAGGAGGGGGGAAAACACCGCTGCAGGCCCATTCTGCACCAGGACTGGGGCTAGGTGCCTTCCCATGAAAGTCTTCTTCAAACACAAGACTTTGTTTAGCAGGAACATCATCTCTATGCTCTAATGAGGACACTGAGGCTCAAATTAGTTAAGTGGCTGTCCAGCAGCACAGCCGTCCGAATCCAAATTCGCATGGTTTTCCTATGATGCAGGGTGTCCTCTTGCTTACACCCGGGAATGTCGGACCCACATGTAGTCCTGGTTAAGTACACAAACTCCAAAACAAGATTCTTGGGCTCAAATCCAGGTCTAAAAGTAAATGCTTAATATCTCTGTGCCTCTGTTTCCTCTTCTGTTAAAAATAGAATAATTGTACCAAATTCACAGCGTTCTCATGAGGATTAAATGAGTCGATGTAAGCAAACCTTCAAACAGTGCCTGGAATTGCTCGGTGGGTGTTAGCTATTATTATTATTATATGTTTGAGCAGTTGGATCTCAACCGTATTTCTTGCCTGTCAATTTGTATTTTTAAAAAATATCTTACCTCTTAATTGGTCAATGATCTCTGTACATCTTTGCATTTTTCCTGTCACTTTTATTCTCACTCCTCCCCCCTAAGCCCCATGGGATGATAGAGGGAAGTCATATTGGTGAGATGATACTTTAGAAATGCTAACTGTGCCCAAATAAGAAGTCAGGAAGAATATGTATGTATTTTCCAGGCGGACAGGGGCTGGGAGGGGGTCAAGGGGAGCAGAACGTCTAGTGAACACCAGAAAACTCCCCCGGGCTAGGCAGAGGGAGACAGGGCGGAGAGAGGTCACTGCGGCCCAGGCAAGGTGACTGGCCACAGGGGGGACCACGGGCCAGGGCTGCTAGACAGCAGCCAGCCTCCATTCCCCAGCATGCCTTCCACATGACTGCAGGCCAGCGGGCTCCATTTGGGCAGCCGAGGGCATGGCCTGCACTCAGGAGCAACGGGGCTGTGCCCAGGGGCGACCTCCTTCCAACAGCAGCAGGCAGCACCCATGGATGACCAGGCAGGAGCAAGCCCGTCCATTACGTGGCCTTGGGTCCCCATTACCCAGTTTCTTTCCTTCCACTCCTGTGACCCCCTTCTCTTGTTTGGTACCAAGATGACAAGAGCAGGGAAGACCACTGCTCTCAATCATTTCACAATTGGCACCAGACACAAATTCCTTCTTGTCTTTGGACATCAGAGAGGAAGAAATCATTACCAATCGGATCTAAATGCCAAGTAATCACCTCCAACATGAAGCAGAAGCAGAGTCCCGGGGGAAGTGCATTCCTGATCGCTCTAACCTAACGAGCACCAGAACTGAATCCATATGGAGGCCTTTATTCTTTCACTCACAATGAGGGAGACGTGCTATATTGAGAGAGCACTAAGAACAGCGTTTAAGGAAAGAGATATGCAAGGGAGAGGAAATATTTCCATGCTGTCAGTAGTGTGTGAACATTTATTTGATCATTCCATTCTGTGATCTGTTCATAGCAACTGTCGGATCGTAGAGCTGTCCGGCCAACGAGTCTCCTCCATGAATTCTATTTCCCTTGTGGGCCATTTGCCAAGGAAAACAGATTGAACTTTAACTCCAAGTCTGAAACGTTTCCCTTTACTGACGAGAGTTAGACCGTCGTCTATTATCCTAAACGAACTGATAAAGCAATCCTTTGATGCTGTCCTTCAAACAAGTTGTGTAAGCTAAAACTTAGGGAGGAAGGGGAAATGGCCTTCGAAGGCAGTTCTGGAGCTAGCAGCTCGCCTCGTCATTAACTTCAGACACAGTGCAAACATTTCACACCTCGGGGTTGCAATAATAAGACCTACGGACTTCAAGAGTACAGGCAGATATTTCTGAGTTCATGCTTTCATCTCACACAAAAACCTAAACAGCCACATGTTACCTCGTTTTTTGAGAGAATTAGGATTCACATTCATATATTCCATTTTGCCCTGGATCTGGAAATAATTTCCCGTGTATATGAATTGAAGGCAAAAGGGGAGGGTGGGTGGGGACTGCAGTGTTCACACAGAAAACTGTGTTTACATTCCTGCCACTCGGGATAATTCTGTTGTAGGGTGTGTCTCTTTATATTGCAATTATTTATTCAAATCCCTTTGCTTTCTATTGCTCCCGTTCACCGTGAGCAGTGCTGGATTACCAACCAGGAAAATGTGCCTGAGTCCTTAGCAAGAAGAGGCAACATTAACAAAAATAGAAATATTTTGATAATTGATGTTTATTTTAACAAAATCATTGATGTTATCAACACAGGAAACAAATCAGTCCATTTGGGGGCTTTCTTAGATTTATTTTATGGTTTAGCCGATGAATGAAGGCCACCAAGGACTTTATCTACCACTCCTTACGAGTTCCTAGAAGAGAGAGAGAACCTCCAAAATTCACCTTGGGCAAGGATATTTAAGGCTGGATCCTGAGCCAGAGCAGCGCCTGGCACACAGCAGGGGTTCAATTATATTGGTTAAACTCGTGATTGAATGGAAACTGGTATCCCTACTCCCCAGCACACAGTTGACTCCTCAATGCCTGTTCATTTACGAGAGTACAGCAAAGCTTAAGTTTTCTCTTCGAAAATGAGCGAAGTAAACAACTAACAAACGGAAGTCTTCATAGATAAATGCATCAGGTCACTCACACACACACACTCTCTCGGCGACATATAACTGGACCCTTCTGGAGCCGTGTGGCCGGTGCCTGCTGCTCTTCTTTACACCAGTAGAATGCTTTCTTTTCTCTTCCGTACATTTTGTTGGATCATACTAGTTGTCGCTGATATTAGATTGAAGAATGAGAGCTGTAGGCTTGGATATTTGAAGGTGCCTATAGGTTGAACTGGTTGGCACATGAGGTGGCACACGAATCGGGGTGGGGGTTGGGGCTAGCAATGGCATGTGGTTAAGTGAGGGTAGGTCATGGCCAAACCCAACAGTGACAGAGGCAGAGAGAAACGCCAGCAAACAGCTGTCACTGGGCAGGTCCAGGAAGGGATGATGGACTTTCCTCATGGGAAGCATTTCAAGAGCACTTGGAAACAGGGACCTGGGAGCAGGCAATATTTAGACACTCGGGAAAATAGCCCAAGTGTCTGAGAGTAAAGAATGAGGCTTCATCACTGGCTGGGCTTGAAGGAGCATGAAGAAGATGGAATACAGGCAGAACTGGAAGCTAGCAAGACCCTGGTGGGCTCCCATCCTCAAGACCTGGAAGTGCGGCTGGGTTAACAAGGCAGGAGTTCAGGCACAAGGTGATTAAAAGTCATTTACCAAAACAGGAGTCTGAGATGGAAACTCTGTGCCATGAGCAGAAGAGAAGCCCAAATCAGAGCCCAACTGATGTTGACGCACACCTTACCTTCAGTCCCCCCACTCCCAAATACAGCCCGGAGCGAGACTGGCTGGAAGTGGGGGCTAGGGGATCGGCACCCCGTCCTTCATTCACTCTCTCACTTAAAAACTGCCAGCTCTGTGCCAGGCCCTGTGTTAGACCCCAAGAACTGGTGGAGCTTAAGAGACCCAGCCCAGCAGGGGGAGAAAACACCCTTTCCAGGCTCGCTGCAGGGAAGGGCCGTGGAGGGAGGCACCCGAGAGGAGCTGAGAATGTGGAAAGGAAACCCGGCCGGTCAAAACCACCTGGCGGAGCTGCACTGTGTCTTCTCCATAACTTAGGTTTCTCTACTGGGAGCGTTGATGGGGGGGAATGTCTTGCAGTGAGTTGTCCTGGCACCAATTATACTGTCGACTCATATCGAACTCTAAAGACCATCACTAGGGCGAAACTGTGAGCACCAAGACGACATCTGTTTTGACCCCCAAACCTGTCTCTCCCCCTCCATGCCCTCTTCCCCATCTCTGTAATGGTACCCGCCCCTCCACTATTAGGACAAACCAAAAGCCTAGGAGTCATCCCTGACTTCTCTCTCTGCCTCGTCACTTCTGCTGCCAACAGTCGTCCCATCGACACATTCTATTCAAAGGCTACTTCCTAAATATATCCTGGATCCACTCACCTCTCTCCATCTCCGCCGGCCTCGCCAGCACAGGACACTGATCTCCCCTACCTGTCCTACTGCAACAGCCTCCTCACTGGTCTCCCTTCTCTCACACCTGCCTCTCTCTAAACCCACACTCTGCAGGAGTCATTATTTCACTACCTGCTTAAAGACACCCCTTGGCATCCTGACCCACGTCAAGAGCTTGCTTGAGCCTACCTGGTCTCTCCTCCTGGTCCCTAACCCACCTCATCCCTCTCCCCCTTTATTCACTGCATTCCAGCCACACGCCCCTTCTCCCGGTTCCTCAACACCAATCCGTTCCCGCCTCAGGGTGTCTGCGCCCCAGGGTTACTCTGCCTGGAAGGTTCTGGTCCAGTCTTGGCATGGCTGGCTTCTGCGCATGGCTCGGTTCCAACTTCTCCTCCTCAAAGAGTGTTTCTTCCCTACAGATTAAATCTTAACAGGCAATCATAAAAATAACCCTGTTTGTTACTAAATGTTAAAATCTTCCTCTATTGTTTTATGTATCCTTATAAGAATGGCATCTACTTTCTCCAGGGAAAAATCACCATAAAGAACAGTGTCCTAACTGAAACCTTCATCTCAGCAGCTATTAAGTGTAGTGGCCAAAATGAAGGCATTTGAACCTCAGTAGGTAATTTCACAAATCTCTGTCTGCTACAGTTACTGTGGGGGTAAGATCAGCAGAGGTCTGGTAAGTTCCAACAGAACCTATCTGATAGAATTAACGGCTTATTTTTTGAAAAGCATCATGTTGGAGCAAAATAGAGCAAGAGAGCTTCATTTTGCCTAGCACTGCATGTGGGGCTATAATTTGCAACCTTCTGATTAGTACACAATAGCAAACTTAATATTTCCATGCGTAGAGAAAATCACTGAGCTGGATAAGCTACTCCTACGGTCAGGGCCGCAGCAGAGAACACAGGTTAGCTTCTATGGGACTAAAGAATCCTTTCCTCTTGGGTCTTGGCAGCCAATCCTGCCTGACATCTAATCTTGGGCATCCAAGGTAATAATGGGAGCTTTTTATTGGACAAGAGATCATGCCAGGTGCTCACAACCTTAGTCTCGAACTCTCACGACCACTGGAAAGGTTAGCCCCCCTCTTTTATATAAGGAAACTGAGGCTCAAGGGTCGCACAGCGGGTGGAGGAAGAGCTTCTGTTCAATCTCCCGTCTGCCCGGCCCTACGCCTTTACTACTTCCTTTGCCAGCACCCAGCCCCCAATTCCTTTCACCAATTAAGCCTAAAGAACTGAGGCTCCCCCACTGCCTTCAGAGAATGAAAGGAGCCTTCTAACGTGAAGGAAGTGAGACGGAAGAGGGAACCGAAAGCAAAAGGGCGGAGACTGTAATAAAGGAGACAATTGCCACCCACCCTAATTCTTTGAGGGGGAGAGAGTTTATTGGATTTCTAGCAAAATCCACTTTATCTTCTCAATCCGATCAGATTGATAAACCCTCTGAAGATTTATGCTGTGCTGTCATTGTTTTACTGACCCATCTGGTGACTGTGATCATGTTCAAACATTAAGTGGGAGGAAAATGGATGTGCATTCTTTCTGGAATGGCACCCACATATGTTCCCAACCTGACAAGTCCGACTGGGCTGAAGACACACACACACGCGCGCGCGCACACACACACACACACACGCACACACACACGCACACATGCACGGATCCGCTGAAACAGGAAAGGGCTCAGATCGGTTCCCAAGCAGCTGCTTTATTTTGAGCAAAGCCCCGCATGTAATACGAGAGGGGATTAACTCTCTCGCTTTCTGATCAGGAGCCAGACAAATGTTTCCCAGTTTCTAACTTTGTCCCCTTGTTGGATCCCAAAGAGGACCAAGGAGGACCTTCCCAGATATCTGCTGCTGAGTATGTCATTCCAGAGGCCTCCTCGCCAGACCTTCAGTAACTGGAGAAGAAGGCCTCTAGGTGAATCGCCTGAGGACAAATCGCTTCGTCTGCAGAGAAGGTGATTCTTGATCAAAGCACCCTGGGCTTCTGGGAAAGCCTATTTATTTTTTAGTGAGGTGCTAATATTTGTTGTCATTTTTAATGGCATGCCAAAAAGATTCTCTCTCTATCTTTCTCTCTGCCTGAAGGTACTAATTAGCTGGAGGAAAATTCTCTCATTTGCACAAGAGGATCACAAGAAAATTTTGTTTAGAAGAGCACAGAATTGCGTAATAATTCATGTGGAATTCCTATGCGTCACTTAGAAAGCAAACAGCCTTCGTGTCCCATTCACAGATAGGCCCCGAGCCAGACAGGCGTAAAATGACTTTACTGGATGGCAAATACTAGGTCTCCGAGACTCAGCCACACTTCAAGCCGGCAAGGTCTTCAAAGCCACGTTTCCTTCCTTAGGGAGCTTACAACCGTATTTTTTAAGATGCCTGTCTCATCTAAATTTCCTTTTTAGTAGCACATCTGACTGGAAATGACCTAGTATTTCTTTTTTGTATTTGTCTTTATCTCACATTCACTTTCTACTTGTGATCCCAGGTTTTGCTATGTGAAGTTTTCTGGAACTTCCTGGGGCTAAAAATGCCTGGGAGGCGGCAGGTGGGTGCTCGAGGGCACGCGGGGCGGGGCCCGCACACAGGCGCTGAGGGCGGGACGGATGCCAGCTGGGCCGCCCGCCTCTGCTCACCCTTTGGAACTCGGAGGCTCGCTCCAAGCCAGGCTGCCAGAGCCTGCGGCCAGTCACACGGAAAGTTCTGGAAATTGACCATTAATCAAGTAAGAGAAGAAATATGAGAAACAACTTCATCATCTGTCACCTCATGTCACTGATGTGGGCTTCTGAGGAAGAGGCTCGGGGACCCCTTGAAAGAAATTACTTTACCTCCTGACAATGTCCTCTAAGTGACCTTTGGGAACCACCCGAATTAAAATCACTTGCAGCGTGTGTGTGTGAGATACAAGGCACAGGTTGCAGATTTTTAAGTGAATGTGTTCAAACCCCAGGTCCCCGCCCATCAGGGGCTCATAACATAAATTATTGGATAGCGAAGGTCTTTGTCATTTTCAGGAAATAATAGAATGTGATAGAATAGATATAACAAAGCAATAGAGTTCATGTTAAGCAACATGTTAATTTGGAAAATTCTGTGTGTGTGTGTGTCTGCTTGTGCCATTGTATAATGTATTGTGTACTTTTTAGTGTATGTTAAGGTCAAAAAAAGTTTGACAAATAAAATAGTTTTTCAGATAGACCCTGCCTACCCTAATTGTGACCATGGCAGGCCCTGAACCGGCATCTTTCAGATATAGTTAGACCTGCATCCTGACTTAGTCTTGGCTCAGTATTTGCTCAGCACCAGTCTCCCCCTACATGGGACTAGAGTTGACCTTGTTGCCTTAAGCCTAGTCAGGGTGAGCTTGTTAGGACTCCACATAGCCACCAGCTTCAGCCTTTCCTGTGACCCCAACACAAGCACTAGGCTGATCAACTGGATAACTATCCTGATCGGCACTCAAATTCCTAGTTACTCCTGGAAACCTTGCTCTTAAAATCCAGAGTGCTTGATGGAAGCCCTAACAACCTGCCTAATTGATTATTGCTGGGTACATCTTTCAAGGATGCAAACCCTGCCATTTCGCTCCACACATGAGCTGGAGTCCTCTGTTCACCCATCAGCTTCCCTCTTGGAACTGTGCCTGAGCCGTAATTCAGACCATCACCACTGCTAGAAACTCTGGCTACTGCTGCTCCCAGGGCAGCCTCAGGCTACCTCCAGCTGGAACTCTGGACCATGGTGCCTCATCTGGAGCTGGGCTCTGAGTGGTTCTCCAAGTGTGGTCCCAGATAGCAGCGTCAGCATCACAGGGTGACTTGCTAGAAATGCAAATTACTGGGCCACCACAGACCTACTGAATCAGAAACTCTGGGACCAGGCCAAGTCATCTGGGTTTTAACAAGCCTTCCTAGTGATTATTACATTCTGGTGCTTGTTACAGCCTGAAGACCACTGTTCTAGGGCAAAGGGGTGTGTACTGGAAAATCTATTGACACCTGATAAGAAAGACAGGACATCTTTCTTCCATTCCCTCACACAGATTGTGATGTGCCAGGCTCAGGTGACATGTGTTCATGTATTAACTCCTTCATATATCCTAACATAAACATTCCCTCTGCTGTCTCCGTTCTCATGGTTTTACTCAATGGACGTATGAGGGCATTTAAGTAGACCTGATCGAATTAAAACCAGGAAGATAATAACAGAGCTGTTTTGAGGTTTGCAAGTTTCCAGGATACTAAAAAAGTTTTCCCTTGTTAAAACTCACTTGCTAAATTTCCTTATTCCAGCTGGGACTGTCAGCGAAAGAGATCTGAATCGCAAGAGGCATCTTTTGTCTCATGAAAACACAAACCAGTGTTTGTTTTGTTTTATGATTTTCTTTCTTTATACTCAAAAACTTCAGATAAAACTCCAGACCTTAGGTTCCTTATCCCAAATGTCCATTTTTTAGTTTTCCCATCAGCTATAGTCCTGAAGCTCAGATTAATGTTGAATTTTATAGTAATTCACATGTATCCACTGTAGACCCTGAAAAAACAGACCTACTAAGAAGGGCTCCTGGTGGCTAACTGGGCTCAGATTTTTAAAAAATATATTAAAAATACAGAGCCTAGCAGTCATTTCTACACAGAGGCCTCTCATACACACTGCACTTCAAAGAGAAGCCTGCACTCGACTACCCGCCTCCCGCACCGATCTGTTTGCCTGCACTGTGCTCCTGCCGACTGAGCCAGCCCTTCTAGAGGAGTCCCTGGAATCCTAGTTCAACCAATAGGACTGAGATTGTCCCCATTCCATTGGAACTGCGCGGCTCTGACCGATCAGAGCAACTCTGTTCTGACTAATCAGGACAGTGCCTTTTGGACCAATCAAACTGAGAGGATTTGGAATCCTCATTTGCATGAGGACAGGCCAATCGGGGACCAGGAGTGGGGACTTCTGTCAATATAAGCCAGCTCCCCTCTGATTCTGAGAACCCACTTTCCCTTCCCATCAAAGACTGAAGAGTGTGTTTCCTTGGCTCGGGCTAGAGCTGAAACTGAAGAGCACTGGGGCAGAGCAGGGCAAAGCTGGCTAGATCAAGAGGGCCTGGCCCCAGGACTGCCTCAGAGACCTGCTGTTTGACATGCTGTATCACCACGGAGTTGCCTCTTGCACTAAATGAAGTCTCTGTCTTCACCGCACCCCAAGTCGGGAATTCCTGTTGGCTTTGAATTGGCACCAATGACCACTGGCTGACACCACCTTGAGAAGACTTCCTGACTTAGTGATAAAGTTTCTCAATATTTTTGGTCTATGTTCCATTTTATGAACTTCCTAGTAAAGAGACAACTCCTTTTATTCATCAGCCTATCCCTTAGACTTCCAAACCCAAGTGCAGATGTGTACACTGATTTTTACACACTTACACACATATCTACAGTCTCTAGACTAGAAACACCAATTAGGCAGACAATAGAAACTAAGAATCACCCAGTACAAATAAGCACAGAGTTGGGACTCACATACCTTATGTTTACTTATACCTGACTAGCTATAATGCACATATATTTTTCTGGTCTGTCCAGCATCATTTTCTTTGGGGAGTGACCCCAATACCATTCTATAGAAACCACCTTAGACCACGCAGCGCAGATAGAACTGACACTACCTTCCTGCTAAGGGAGTGGCCATGACCTAGGCTAGGTCACACACAGAACTGAGTCCATTTCTTTGGAATGGGCCCCTGTCCCAAACTGAGCTGACTGCAATGGTCCCAGGACTCTTGTCACTGGAGGTAGCTGTTGCTTCTCTATAACTATGAACACTGAAGGCCACATGTATCTGGAACATCTAGTGAGAGGATGAGAGGGAAGCTAGGCAGAGGGAACTATATCTCTGAGGCCTACAGCCACCTATGGGATTCTCTCTAAGTCAAGAGAATCTCTTTGACTCGCCACTTACCTGTGTCAATTAATTATCCTTTCCACGAAATCTAGTTTGAGTTGGGTTTGCATCACTTGCATTCAAGAGCCTCATACAGTTTGCCGAATGTTCCTGTAAATGGGTTTTCTAATTTACTCAATAAGTGGGAGATCCTTCTCAATGGCATTTTCCCACATCTGTGATTCTAAAACATATTCTATTCCCTAACTTGGGCAGATTATTTTCTAATATAGCATGCCAATTTATCTACTCCTGGACCAGTTTTCTTTCATTTAAATTAAATCAAATTTATCCTGCCTAGGTTTTCTGTGAAAATTAAGTTAAAATTGATGGGTGCTGTGAAGAGAAAGTTTTCTCTTCAGGCCTGATGCAAAACAACTCCCTGGTGCTTAGGCACTGGAATCTGCAAGCATGTCTGTGTAAGGTCCGCTGTCATCTTGCCATTGACCTTGTTTTGTAACTGGTGCATCAGCCCCTTATTTGGTTCTGATGAGAACCAAACAAAGAGCACAGGCAAATGCCTTGATGATATTTGCTGTGTATTATAAGCAGTTATATTGTAAGAACACAAGCATGGACGGTCCTAATAAACCCTAATGAACACAGAAAAAGGCTTCATGGCTCTATAAACAGTTTTTATATGTAAATGTCACATGAAAGGCAGTGGTATTAAAGATTTATGCCACGGGGTTGCCTGGAAAACATCACCCAAGCAGCACTGTTGTTCCTTCGGTAAGAGATATAGTGGCCCTTACTGTTTGTTTAATCAGGGCCTCTCTTTCTTAGAACTCTATGCTGTCAAAATTGTTCTTTGTTCTTAGTGTGCATGTGTAGAATTTTATATAGAGAACTGGAGCCATTTTATTTCTTTTATAAAAAAAAAAAAAGCGAAAGGCAAGTAAGAGAAAATGTTAACAAAGTATACCTTTAGGTATTAGAAACACCAGTGTTTTTCATACAAAAAAAAGTACTTAGGTTCTACAGGTTACACCAAATTATCACCCATAAATAGCAAGACTCCAGAAGGCTCCATGAATTTATTTTTTGTTCTAATAGTAGCACTTAATGATTTTTAAAAATGTTTTTCATGAAATATTATTAAGACTTGTCCAGATCAAAAATAAACTACTTTCAGACAATACTACTACTTGAAAACAGCTCAGAACATAAAGGCTGCCAAGCTTGGAATCTAACCCCAAACCTGTTTGAGTAGCACAGAGCAAAAACTCAATTCGCCATTTGTTAGAGCAGTTCCTTCACTTTTCAGATGGGAATTCTAGGGAGAGGACTTAAACTACCCCAGAGAAATGCTATGGAAAGCCAATAAAGAAATTTTACACACAGAGGAAGGTGCCATGTACGTATAAACTATACAACAACTATTTGAGGGTTAATTTAGATTTTTATTGCTTTAGTATTATTTGTCATTTTCATTATTGTTTTGCCAGTGAATAATGGCAAGAAATGGGGTTGTAGCATAAAAGTAATAGCTTTTTCATGTATGCATATTTCTTTCATCAATTCTACTGTTATTAACAGGGTGCCTACTCTAAGAATGTAATAATTATACATCAAAGGGAATTTTCAGACCAACTCTCTTTTTGTGCCATTAAATAGGTCAATTAGTGGACAATATTATTCATTCATGGAATCTGGCATTAGAGAGACCCAAAATAGATTGCTCTGTGCACAGTCTGCTTCTAAGATATGCTGGGATTCAAATATTACAAATCTCGTATGGTGATTGTTAGGCATTCTCGGAGAAAGTGCTCTGACCTTATACCAGAATATGAACAAAGATCATGTTGAAACATGTAAATGTTTTAACATAAATTATAATATTTAAAATTTTTAATAAGAACCTTTTTTTTTCATGATTTTACAGAGTAAACAGACTTTTTAATCTAATGGACCAATTCATAATTATAATACTTAGTTCAACGGGGACTTGTAACTTCGTAATTTATATTGTTTTTACAGTTCTGTAATCAACCTATGAATGTAGATAAAGTATGAGAAGCTTTAATTACATTTACAGAACAGAATGTACATGCTAAAAATATAAATAACGTAAAGGGCAAGTAGAGCTGGTGGAAGTCCGCTGTCAGTCAGAAGTGAAAAGGCTGGCGGACGTACAGGGTGGGCCACACAGGTCTACAGCTGTCAGAACGAGGAACTAAGTTTATTCTTGTGTTTTTATTAATTATTGTATTATTTTCCATACGAACAACTGGACACCGACCTTTGCCGAACCCTGTCTTGGCGGCTAATTTTCTCAACTGACACAGTGAGGACCCAAAGGGTGCCACCTATCAAAAGGCAGAGACAGGAGCCTGCTGAGGGTCACAGGCTCATTTGTGGAAAATTTACCTCCTGAAGACCTGACGACCAGGGCCATGCATCAGGAGGTGGGGCCTTCGGGAGGAGCTCAGGTCCCGAGGGTGGAACCGTCATGAACGGGGTTAGTGGCCTATGAGGGGGACCCCAGGATGCTCCTCGCCCTTTCTGCCGTGTGAGGGTTCGAGGAGTCACAGCCTGCGGCCTGGAAGCGTGCTCTCGCCAGAGCTCAACCATGGGGGTAGAGAGAGCTTGGACTTGCCAGCCTTCAGGACTGTGAGAAATAAATTTCTGCTGTTTACAAACCACCCAGTCTGCTGTATTTTGTTACAGCAGCCTGAGCAGACTAAGACAAAGTATTAGCGTAGTGCACACTTACCTAAGTTACCGTAAACTAAATATAGCATAATTTAAAAGGGTTAAAAAAGTGGGTGTAAGACAAATCTTTCAGTTCTAGGAGCAGAGATGAATACTGATACATTTGATGAAACACAGAGAAGTATAAATACATTATTTTGTGTTACCAGGAAGCTATCAGAAAACTAAAGCCCGAAGTGATTAATCGCCAGTCCTCATCTGACTTGATCTGTGAGTGACACTGGCCGGGTGATAGCTCCCTCCCTGATATCTTGCCTCGTGTGGCTGCCAGGTTTCAGAGTTTTTCCTACTTAACTTCCTCCTGCTCACTCCTCCTTGACGTTTCTTCCACTTTAAACTTATAATGTTAAGGTGCCCCAGGACCACACTCGACCCCTCGGTAATAATGACAGTCCCTTGGCATAGGATAATCTGCCTATTTTTGTAACTTTGATTTTGAAAATTGAAATTAATTGTGATAATTTTAGCTAATAAAATTTTGTTAAGAACTTATGGCATGCAAGGCACTGTATTATATTCTTGGGCAGCGCTGTTCTTTCTAGAACATTCTATATCTGCACTATTTAATGTGGTAGCTACTAGCCTCATGTGGCTATTGAGTGCCTGAAATGTGGCTAGACTATAACTGATGAACTAAATTTTTAATTTCGTTTCATTTTCATTTTAATAGCCACATGTGGCTAGTGGCTACCATATTGGACAGTGTGTTCCTAGGAACCCAGCTATGAAAAGACATTTAATGGTGATCCTTGAGTTTTGGATTTTCCTTCAACAAGGAAATGATCCCACGAAAGATAAATAAGAAAGTTTTATAAAACAGAAAAAAAAAAAAAGTCTTTATCACTGCTAAAAGTGGGCCAAGAGCATTAAACTGTATCAAAGATTTTGAAAAGCTGTCCTAATTTTTATTGGTAAGAGAAAAAGAAGGGCAAATAAATGTTTTTCACTGTTAAAATTACATTGTTTTAATAGTATTAGCACATTAATCCCATGTTTAACTTCATAAATTTTGGTGGTTTGGGAAAAAAAGAGTTATGAAACGAACTAAAGAAAACCCAAGGCATAAAGGCTCATTTAGCCGACTTTAATTTTGTTCTTCCTTATTTTCCAGCATTCTCTTCAGTTTCAAAGATCTCACTGGAGGCGTTGTTATTTCATCTGTCTCTAATTCCGAGCTTCCTGCTCTGAGTTTGTTTTTCAGCATTTATCATATGCCTTGTGAAAGTCTCCCCACATCGCTGATACTTGCCTTTTATTATTGTTAACTTTTGTGTGTTCATAGTTCACTAATGGCAATTGTAATCTGTACTCATTTCTGGCAAGTAAAGGA